>NW_021941230.1:2007412-2018810 GCF_902148845.1 Salarias fasciatus | reverse complement strand
AGTTTACACTGGATCGGGGAAGACTTGGTGAGCTTGAGAAGTCCCACCAAGCCATTAAAGAGGAGCTTATATGGGCAACATAAGTTTTTACTTCAGCCTAAACCCTTGGTCGCAGATAACGATGATGATGATGATGATGATGATGATGATCATATGGTTTGGTATTTTGGACATAATTCTGTATGTTATTTATAATCTGCGGACCAAATAATAACTAAACTAAACTAAACTAAACTAAACTAAACTAAACTAAAATATTAATACTTGATCGCACTTGATACTGGAACTGATGAATGGTAGGTCAGTGATGACTAGATCCTCACATAATGCTTGCTCTACATCCAGCTATGGCTCATCTAAATTGTTAGGTTTAAGCCATTTGGAGATATATTGCAGCTTGCTGGCTATGAAGTAATTACTGAAGTTAGGCAAGTCCAGTCCACCTCTGTCTTTAGTCTGTTGTAACGTCTTTAAACTGATACGTGATTGTTATTTTTCCAGAGAAATTTAGATATGTATGAGTCCAGTGATTTGAACCAACCAGAGGATGGTTTGATTGGTATCATTAGAATACATAGTTAACCTTAGGTAAAATTTTAATGGTGGCAACCCTCCCCATAAGATACAGGTAAGCGTCTCTCAGGGCCGGTTTTAGCTATGGGCAATGTGCGCGACCGCCCAGGGCGCAATCTATGTGAGGGCGCACTGGCGTCATGCGCACAAAAAAAAAAAAAAAAAAACTCCCCAGTTTTCCAGCTTGCACTAATTTCCATGTCAAGTTAGTGGCGTGAGCGCTGGGCAGTGTTGGGCAAGTTACTTTAAAAAAGTAATTAGTTAGAATTACAAATTACTTCTCCCAAAAGTAATTGAGTTAGTAACTCAGTTACCTCACTGAAAAAGTAATTAGTTACTCAGCAAAGTAACTGACGTTATTTTTCATGTTCTACACATTACCACATTCTATAACATCTATAACATCAAAGATGTTTATATCAACTGATTGAAGAATAAAAACACTTTATACAGTATTTTAGAACATTTAGTATTTATTGAACTAAATTGCAGGCTGTTAAGAAAACACAAATGTAAACTTCTGGCCATTAAGTATTGCAAATCTCTGTAACTGTACATTAGGCCTACTGTGTTCCAGTGGACCTGCAGTCAGTGTTCAGCTCGGCTCTGGTCGCCTGCTGGCTGCTTGTTTTAACAGAGCGGCCCCTCTCCCTCCTGCTGCGTTAGGACTCGGGGTCGGGTTAGCAGCAGCAGCAACAAGTGTCATGCTAGCATGTGGCAGACGTGGATAAAGTCTCCAGTGAGGCTTCCAGTTTCAGAACGCTACCTTTCTATGTCCTGGGCTCGAGCTCCACGCCATTGTCTCTGTCTTGTGTTTACCGGTCAGCGCATGCAGCGAGTGAGACACGTGGGCAGGGCATGCCCGCCCACCAACCAATCATCATCGCGTCTTCATCTCCCCCCCCCCCCCCCCCCTCCATTCCCCTCTCCCCCATTCCCCTCTCCCCCATTCCCCTCCCCCGTCCTCCCTGCTCTCTCCTGCAGCTGATGTGTGCGGCAGCAGCGGACACTCGCGCTTCATTCAGTCAGTAGTAACGCGCCACTTCATATTCTTAGTAACGGTAACGGCGTTGCAACGATGGGAAAAGTAACTAATTAGATTATTCGTTACTGAAAAAAATAACGCCGTTACTAACGCCGTTTATTCTAACGCCGTTATTCCCAACACTGGCGCTGGGGCGCCCTCATTTGACACGCCATACAGCTTGTGTGTCCGTTCGGGCTGTCCAAAGAGGCGGGGAGGGGGAGGGGGTCAACGAGCGACTGCAGAGGTTGGCAAGGGGGGCGGTGGTGCGGGGAGGAGGAGAGGGTTGGGAGCAGACTGATGCCAACACATACTGCCACACTGCTTCAAAATTAATTGTATTTCATAACTGATACAGACCCACACGTAACTGACTGGGTTATGTGAAAAAAAATGGAAAAAAAAAACATAAATTTGTTTACATCACGTGACTCCAGACTCCGGTTGATTTACGGGTGAACCGTGACCGGAAGGTGCTGGCGAAAGGTAATGTTTTGATCATGGATCCAAGTAAAAGTCCAAAGAAGCTATCAAGTGTCCAGTTTAGAAAAAAAAGAAAAGAAGAAGAGGAGAAACGGGCAAAAGATAAAGGTATGCATATTTTTATGAGTGGTGTGAATGACATTATAGGCCATTTATTAGCCTTTTGCCTATTTGCCTGTTGCTAAGCCACAGAAGACGGCTGCATGTGGTTTTTAGTTTTGCTGAAGTACCAACTATTGTAATTGAGGCATCATGTCATGCAGCTAATTTCACCCAGAGGCAGCCCAGTATAGTCTGTGTTTCAAATTCAGCAAGAAGTGCAAATTCAAACAGACATCCTGACTGTGGACATTTTTTTCCTATCTGCTAAGATCAATAACGTCTAACATAAATTGACATGGCATTTTGTAAGATACATGTGAGATGGCTTTTTAAATAATTTGCAGTGTGTCATGCTTAGCTAATCAGATGTTGACATATGTTAATAAAATGTGCATTATGGTCATTTTAATTGGGTAACTGATGCATGTGGGATGTCAGTGTGATCTAACATACATATTGTATCTTAAATGTAAATTCAGGGGCAATTCTGAAATATTTTTGGGCTGCAGCAGCCACTGACCAAGATGAGCAGTCAGACACTTGCAAAGAAGCCACAGACATGAGGGGCCATCTACCTCCTCAGCCACATGTTCACACTAAAAATGTTGGGTCATTTTGTTAACCCAATCGCTTGGTTATGAAATCGGCAACCCAATTTGGGCTATTATGCTACATTTGGAGTTATTTATTGCAATTCTTGTGTTGGGTTGGAGTCCATCAGACCCAAGACAGATTTTTAAACTCAGCACATGGGTTGTTTTGACCACTTTTGGGTTGTCAACAGGTCCGTGTGTCTAATTCACACGACTGTGCGGCATCATGTCATGTGAATTAGATATGTAATGCAAATAAGCATGTCATCATGTAATGTCATCCACAGAAAAATATGCTTGAGCAAGCGCCCTCCATGTAGTTAGTGTTAACCAAATAGCTAGCTAACTCGTGTAGCTCGCTAGCTACACTATGTATAACGTTTGCATTGGCAGCTGTTGGGACGGCTGTGGTTTAGTGGGGAGCACAGTCGTCTTACAGTCGGGAGGTTGCTGGTTTGACTCCTGTCACCCCCTGTCTGCATGTTGAAACCCCCCCCCAGCTATGGGTAAAATAGCACCATTGCCTTGGGTCGTCACGGGAGTGACGAAGGCTGAGGGAGGACCCCCTACAGAAAAATCTGGAGTGGAGCCGCCCTGAAGGTTTGGTCCTTGCATTGTGGCACCTTCCCAGCAACTCCTGTGGACCAGCTGGTAGAAACTGGTTTTGTATTATTTTAATTTATCTATGAATTAAAATTGTTGGAAGACTAAACCAAGGTGTTTAGTTGAATTAACACAGAACTGTAGTTAATTTGACCCAGAGTTTGGGCACATTCAACCAATATATGGTAAAATTGACCCAGGGCTGAAATTAATTTGATGCATCAGTTTTGTTAAAAACGAGCACAATATTCAACCCAATCATATGGTAGAATAGACCCGGACTTAAACTGATTTGACCCAATGATTGGATTAAATCTGTGAACCCATCTGTTGGGTTAAAAAGACCAACCCATTGTTGGGTAAAAATGACTACTGTTGGGCTGGTCCAATATTGATTAACTGTTGGGTTAAAAAATAAACCAATTTGGGTTGTTTTTTACCATTCATTTTTTAGGGTGTTCTTTGCAGGACTCCTCAGTTGTGTGTGTGTGTGTGTGTGTGTGTGTGTGTGTGTGTGTGTGTGTGTGTGAGAGAGAGAGAGAAAGAGAGAGAGAGAGAGAGAGTGGTGTATGTGCGTGTTTTTTCATTTTTTTATAAACTTTTATAAACACTGTAAATGCTGTGAGTAACATGTATACTAATAAAAATACAATTTTCTCGGGGGCAGGTGGTTTGGACGGTTCTCGCCAAGGGCGCAATTGAAGCCAGAACCGCCTCTGAACAAGCTCGTTGACTTCCTGTGGTATTCAGCTTGTCCATTCCTGGCTCACACACCATGTTGAAATCCCCTCCTATAATCGATGTGTGACCTGAGTGCTCATCCAGTGAGGAGAAGAGGGAGTGAAAGAAGGAGGGGTCATCAGCATTTGGTCCAGACACATTTGCAATGCAGAATTTAATGTTTTGGATAGATAACACAATAATAAATCTGCCTTCTGGGTCGATGATTGAACTATCAGTAAAAAAACTTTCTACCGATAAGAATCGGTACTCCTCTTTGCCTGGAGTTTTAACAGGCTGAGTACACATGTGGAAACTGTGCTGATGGAAGAAGATCTACTGATGAGTTTGTTAAATGAGTTTCCTTCTTACATAGTATCTAAGAAAATATCCCCTGGTATGATAAATGAAGGATTTTCAACTTTCAATAACTCCGTTGGTCCATCCTGCCACGGAGATGTGTGCTGTTTTAACAGTACACAAAGATGCACATGCTGCTGCGGAGCAGCCTCAGACCCAGCGGGGGAAACACTGCTGTTTAGCCCCAAAAACGTGTGACTTTATTTTGGCCTGTGCCGTTTTACACAATATTGCATTGACTGATAGAGTTACTTTTGATGCACCGGTGCCACAAGAGGTCCCGATGTGGGAACCAGCAGAGCCTCCACTGGGGCTGGACGGAGGAGACAGAACCTGATGAACCACTTCTGAAATGCAAATAAACTCTAAAGTTCAGCAAATGATTTATTTAATCAGTGATGTGATGACAGTATAACACATTAGTTAAAGGGGGATTAAATGCAGACAGTGGATGTTTAGTCAATCATTTTATTAGGACTTCTATAAATTGTCATTAATTTTGTTCAGTGTATTATTGATTATTGATTTTCTCCAGCCTGCTTACTACTGTGGCCAATAAACAGCAGATTTCTGTTTACCTTTCCAGGATCTCCGTCGTGATGACAGCCGGTCTTGGTCCAGCAGCACCGGCAGCGGGTGGCACACTCCGCCCTCGGTGGCCTGAGTCCCGAGTCCTGTTCGGCCCTTTGTCCTGCTCGGCACAGGGTCAACCAGCTGCTGTGTGTGTCTTGGACCGTCCCCGCTGTGGGGAGGAGACCGGGCCGCGGTGCTGCTGCTGTCTGGCTCTGAGATATAATTAATCAACACAATAAAAACATGACCTGTATGTCGTGAGTCAGCCTCATTATTTGTAATATCAGGGTTAAATTAACGGACCTGTAATCTGTTCAGACCACAGTCGGTGTCCGTTCATCCAGGCAATGCTGTTCTCGGCCGTGACGATATTCCCCCAGACAGCGTTTTTTTAATTCTCCTCTAATTCCAGTTTTAATTCTTCCAAAGAGCTCCTCCTGATTTACATCCACCTCAGACCTGACAGGATCCATCTCCAGTTTGGAAAAGTTTCTTTTTCTACCAAAATCGCTCCTTTTTCTTTGTAGGAGCCAATTTCATTTCTTTGATTCACCGCCAGGGGGCAGTATGGGGAAGTATATTAGGAGCACACAGGTGATCAGGGACAGGCGTGCATAAAGGGACGGCGAACAGTCTTTCACCGTGTCCAAGCGGCTTGTGGATGGTGGTTTTTGTGGCTTGTGGAAGTGGAACTTGTGTAAGCTCACCCGACCAAATCTTTACCCCTGTAACCTGTGGATTTACCGACACATGGAAATAAATGGGTCCCAGCACCCGAACGCAAAAAGAGCGTGGAACCTTTTGACTTGCCGTGTGGGCACGCGTTCCAGACTCTCCCTCTACACCCTCAAAAGAACTCAAAGTGTAGCAGCCCTATAGGGAAAGGGCTGTACATTCTTGTTTGACCTCAGTGGGCGTGGCTTCAGAACCATGAATATTTCAGGGTGTAACATGTTAATGACGATCAAATTCAGCCGCCACATTTCTCAACATCCAATCATTCAAATGCTGAGACCGGCGAGGTACAGAAGTTTCATTATTGCCACGCGAGTCCCGTCGTATGATGAGCTCACCGCTCAGATTTAAACCCGTTTGAAAGATCATTTGATAAATTAGGGCCAATGTACCAAAAACCAGAAACACTGTACCTACACTCTCAAGCACAGGAGAGAAGACATGATCTGAACACACAAGAAATGTTTTCACAACAGTTTTTCCCCGTGACAGTGAAACTGATGACAACTGAGATGGAAACAGTATTTTTTGTGTGTGAGCACACACACACACACACACACACACACACACACACACACACACACACACACACACACTTATTGACAGCTGAAGCATTTTCATTCCTCAGCTGCAGCATCTGGTCCTCTTTTTTGTAATTGTTCTTTATTTCACTTTTGTTGACTATCTTTATTTAATTCTACTTTTCATAAATGAATCTGTTTTTTAAGTTGACTTTCAAGAAAACCCCTCTCAATGAAGCCTATGTGCCTCAGCTGTGGGTTCATGTGAAAAATGGAAAATAAAAGTCTTGAATCATTAATGATTAATTCTGACATTATGTTAAAGTTTTGTCTGAACTCACCATGTTGAGTCTTACCTGAGCACCTGAGATTAATGAAAGAGGATGCACCAGAGGACCAGAAGCAGTTCTTCAAATCTGACAGGGACTTGGAACATTGATATTTAACAGTCCACACAGCTCTTCTTGAGGACTCAGATGTTGTATTGATGGAAACAGCAGAGCCACAGTCCAGACGTTCACAGACTGCAGTTGATAACTTCAAGTTCCAGCCATCGTCGTCCACTGGTCTCCATTCTCCGAGGTGTTTCAACTCCAGTCCACCTGAACAGCCAGAGCTTCCTCCCACCAACCTGAACTCACCATCAGCCTCTGAGCAAAGAGCACAAAGTCAGCAAGAACAAAGATTCTTTCTGTCTTCATCTCTGAGGACTGTCTTTACCAGCTGGATGGTTTCTGTCTTCCAGATGGACTCCTGAGGGGAAACATGGAGAGCAAGGATGAGCGAGTACACCACTATCTGTATCTGTATCTGTAACTGTTTCACATCCAAATTATCTGTATCTGTGGGGGCGTGGCCTAAACAAGAAGTGGGCGTGGTTTAACTAGAAATGGGGTGGGGCAGAAATTGGTACACTATTTTAAGTCTGAAATTAATATGGATTGCTCAGAAGTTGCTATATTTATTGTTCTTTTGAAAAATATTTCAGAACAGTCTCAGTGATACAATGTGCAAGTTTTCTTTTTTTTTTTTTTTAGCCAAAACATGAATATGTTTAAAGTTGTATAAATGATTATTTATTAACACAACAGCTTCAGAACAAAGATCTGAATATTTTTGGTCACAATAGTAAAGGAACTATATTCAGAAAAAGTATTTTTTATTGAGTCAGAGCATGAATATTTTTAAGTGTATGAATGAATTTACATAACAGCTTCTCTATAATTGTTGTCTGGAGTATGTGTTGCCCGTCTGATAAAGTGTTCAGAAGGCAGCAGTATGGTTGTCCCAACGTGCTGTGGCGGAGAAGAAGACAGAACACGCACGTTGAGCTGAAGTAACTCCATATAGGAAGGTTTATTCTTTACAGAAATCAGGTGTTGAATCAATCAAGACATTTTAAATCCCATTTCTTTTATTGCTCATCAATCTTTTTCTTAATCTGAATTTGTCACATTCCAACAACTGAACATGTCTGAAGAAGAATCATTTTATCAATACAACAAAGATCATGAACTTGTTTCTCTTATGTACACAAATCATTTCACTTAAATCAACTACTATGAACTTTGACTATTTATTTCCTATATACATTTTGATTATCACATACAACACAGTTGATACAAGCTGACCAGACAATGCATTTCCCCCTAATGGTGTCTTTAACATAATATCTCCTCATCTTTACTCTCGTCTCCAGTATGATATTTCTAACCTGGTATCCACCACACAGTTTATATTAGCAAAATCATAGTGTAAGAACAGTTTCCCAAAGATGTGAAGTAAATAACATTTGATAATCTCAGCCGTTTCTTTTCAGATTACACATGCAACCGCCACGTTTTCCAGCTCCGCTAGCATTAGCAGAGGTTAGCAGACACTTCTCTGCTGCTTCCCCTCGCAAATCTCATTATAGATCACCTCGACTTCAACCATATGTGATCTCCCCAATAAACATTTTCCGCCACTGATATCTGCATTTATATTAATGTCAGTTAACTTTATACCAACCTGTGGCGGAGAAGAAGACAGAACACGCACGTTCTTCTTCTTCTTTAGGGTTTAATGGCTTTGGCAAACTGAAATTGTGCATTATCGCCACCAACTGGTGCGATTAGTCAAGGATGACGCTTAACCTAGATTCTAGTACAAAACAAAAAAACAAACAAAAAAAACAAAAAAAAAACAATAATAACTAAATACGATTGCACAGTTCAGTCTCCAAACATGCACGCCTGCTCTACTCCATACCACCAGCGCCAAGCGCCTCCTAGCGGCTGGATGTGGGACTGCAGTGTTTACTGAGATTACTGAATGAAAAATGACAGATAATAATAGAGCTTGAAGCAAAATCAAATAAAAATAAAATAGGGGTGTCTGTTTTTTCTCTTTTATCTTTTTGACCCTCTACATATGCACGGGCCTTCCTGGGTTGGGACTGCCTCCCCCCACCAGAATCTCCCCAGCGTCCAGGAAAACCTCTCATACACCCCTGCTGAGCTTCCTGGTCATGTCCGCGGCCCGTGCCAATCATAGTGGACCTCGGTCCAGTTATCATCTCTCTCTCACCTGCACATACCCTTCTGGTGGAGCACAATCCCAAATTATTATGAAAAAGAAGAGAGTGAAAGGAAAAACAAAGGCGCGAGAGAAAACGAAACTTAAAGTCTGAGTAAAGCAAAATCAGCCATTTTCTTCTAAACACCTTAAATAGGTCACAAATGTGTTTCTTTACAACATATAAAAGCCATTCCTCCATTTATGATTTAATTTTGGAGGTAGACTTCACAGACTTTTTTCAGCACTTCTGTGTTCAGGATTTAATGGGCGGGTCAGAAATGAGGGCCGCGTTACGTAATGCGTAAAGAAATAAAATACTGAATTTTTAATTTACCAGCACCATCGGCTTCTCTCACAAGGATCCTGTTGTCTCGGTCAGCACGAAGCAGAATGAAAGACTCTTGCCCAATGAGGGCAATGCCCATCAGACACGAGTATGAACAATGACGGACAATGCTCGGGCTATACTTGGATTCAGCAAAAATGAATTATCCGTAACGAGCACTCGTTTAAAATGAGTATTTGGCTCACCCGTAACAGAGAGTGTTCAGGATTCATCAGGTTTGAATGATTCTCACTTCTCATCATGCAGCTTGAGTTCAGCGTCAACATTCCAATGAAATATGTTTGATCTAAAGATCAGCTGAAAGTATGAAGAGTCCAGCTCAGTTCAAGAGCATCCAGACTGGGCCAAGAGAGGTCAAAGGTCGAGAATTAGATTATTTCGTAAACCAGATCGAACAAGCAGATGCAGATTCTCATCTCACTCGAGGAGTAATACGTGGTCCAGAACCGCCTTGCTGGTCGAGGCTCAACTGGACCGTCTCCCCTTTTTCACCGGTGAATTTCCCTCCTCTCATCAGTACATCAGGCTGCGCAAGCCTGCCAGTCCATCTCCCTGCAGTCTCAGGATTGTCTGGAACACAGCGGGCTGGACCTCATCCTTTCTTCACGTGACCCTCCATAAGAACCACATCGCCAAAGTTCTGCTGGACGCAACAGAAGAGTTGAGTTAAAGTGACGGCTCTAACTCCACAGAAATCACACGCTTTGCCTGTTGGACCACCCACAGAGCGTTGCTCTCCTCTCCCCAGGTACCCCGATGAGGTTGGTGCCTGGGCAGGCTTAGAATTGTAATTGTTTCCAAGTTTGTGTTTTCTTTATTTGTGAACTGAAACTGAAGTTTTGTTCATTACACGTGTTGTGTGATTCTGTTTACTTGTTGGCATTGAACATGCAATCACGTGCACAGCAAGCGCACCATTTCTCTCTCACCTTAGATCAGCAGGGACGCACAGGCTTGCCTGCATTGCCTCTGTGTGTGAGAGAAGAATTCGGCTGCTAATGCTCATTTTTTTCCCTCTCTTTACTAACCCTCACACAGCATTTCTAAAGGACCGCGCATGTGCCAGACCACGTCCCCTACATGCGCACATGCCAGTAAAGCCGTACAGCCTGCACCCTGGATGGTGACATGAGCAGGATTAAACTCCTCCTCTCTCCAGCCTGCGCTCACATAAGAGGGGTTGAGAGAGAATCCACTCCCCTCTCTTTTACGTCTCTCTCTCTTCTCCTCCTCTCCCTGAGTGCCGAAACACACCCACTCTCTCTCTCTCCCCCCTCTCTCTCTTGCTCTCGCACACACACCCTCCTGTTCTGTCACACACAGACGCAGAGACCAACGCACACACGCACTCACACACTGCTGGTTTGCATGCTTTGAATCTGTTCAGATTTGTTATTAGATGTGTTGATTAGAAATAGACATTTTTAATAAAAGCTCATTAAGTGAACTGGACGATTCATTGTTGTTCTTTTTGGTGTATTTGTGACAAAGTTAAAGGCTGTGACAACTCACACTTCTCTGATAATTGAAACAGTTGTTTATTTCAAAGATTAACAACTGTTTAAATTAACTTTCCCTTTTGAGACTGAACGTAGGTAATTGTCCTCTTCGAGGTGGTGTCCCGGAATTATTGGTTGATAAACCACACGTTTATTTAATTCATAATTCACAACTTTTCTCAGCTCATTTTATGTAATTTAACCCATTTTTAAATAACCCATTTCCAGCAATTGGTCACCTGTGGCATTATTGTCAGTGAAAGTCCTGGCACCACGACTTGTTTCAACTAATAAGATCAGATCAGAAAATATTTCACACACTCCTCCATCAGTGAAAGCTGAAGTTCACCTGAGAATAATCCTTCAATTTAGGAGACATTTTCAGGAAAAACAGATTAAAATATCTATAATTAGCTTGACAGATGTTGACAGTGGTCTGGCACCGGAGTTCCAGGACTTCTAAAAATGTGAACTGAGCGTCCTGGCACTTCTCCAAGCTCCAACAATGCAGCGCTGCACTCAGCAGCACGTCTCTTTGAATCCTTCAGATAACTGCTCTGCTGCTTATCAGAGCACATCAGCCTTCACAGGGCCGAGCGCATGTTTACTGCTTCATCCTGCACAGACTTCATTACCCATACTGCACTGGGCTTTACCAGAGAAGAGCGCATGCGTCGTTCAAGCTGCCTGCAGTAAACATGCCAGTC
>NW_021941230.1:1554124-1659124 GCF_902148845.1 Salarias fasciatus | reverse complement strand
TTCTGATTCATCTGAGTTTATGGTTTCTTCTGGGTTTCTACTGTTTCCTCTGGGGTTTTACTTTTTATGTTTTTCCTCTGAGTTTCTACTTTTTTCTTCTGATGTTCTGCTTCATCTTTATCTGAGCCTGTACTTTTCTCTAAGTTTCTGCTATTTCCTCTGAGTTTCTTGTTCTTCCTCTGAATTTCTACTGTTTCCCACAAGTTGCCTCTGTTTCCTCTGGCTTTCTACTTTTTCATCTGAACTTGTATTGAACATGTTTGGTGTTCAGGAGAACTCTGGTCCTCAGACAAGAGGTCTATGAACCCTGTTCAGGTCTTCTAACACTTTTTCAACATCTCCTTCCTCCACCTGAAGAACTCAGAACACCTTTGTTCTAAGACATATTCATCGGAACCAAGTCAATCGGGGCGACAGTAGCTCAGTTGGTAGAGCGGGTCGTCTTATAACCGGAAGGTTGGCGGTTCGATCCCCGCTCCCGCAGGCGTAAAACTGGCGTTGTGTCCTTGGGCAAGACACTTCACCCACCTTGCCTAGTATGAAAGTTGTGAGAGTGAATGGTTGGCGGTGGTCACAGGGGCCGATGGCGCAGATTGGCAGCCTCACTTCCGTCAGTCTGCCCCAGGGCAGCTGTGGCTACAATAGTAGCTTACCACCACTGAGTATAGTGTGAAAGGGTTGATGTGATATTGCAGTGTGAAGCGCTTTGGGCTCTGTCATGCAGGGTAAAAAGCGCTATACAAGTGTAGTCCATTTACCAATCTGGTCAACAACAGCAGGTGTTTCTGACTGCTTTAAAGCTTCTGTTCTTAGCTGGACGAGGCTGAGTTTAGGGACTGAGAACGGAGCAGTAAGGAGTGTATGAAGTACCTCTCCAGTGCTTCAGAACAACTTCACCAAGGTCGACTTAAAGTGGCACCAGGAGCTCTGAGAGGAGAGAGAAGAGAACCAAAGCCGACAGACTGTCAGCTGAATCAACTGACTCAAGAGACTGAATTGGAGGGGAACATGGTGGGTGATGGAGCAGTGATGGAGCAGTGATCAGTTATTAAAGTTCTCCATCTCTCGGTGGATTTCTGTCAGTTGGGAGATAGAGACAGAATCTTTGCATATGCTTTGTTATTGTGGTACAGTGTAGTATATCCAGTGGAATCATGTTGGACTCATTTAACTGAAGATGTTGTGAACCAATAAAACCAGTCAGAGTCTTAATATTAGTCAATCAGAAAAAGAGGTGGGTCAGTTTATCTTCCTGAAGGGAACCAAATCAAAATAAATCAAAGTCGGAACCATTGGACTGTCCAACCAGAAGAGCTGGAGGAAGATGGAAGGGACAGACATGTCTGGAGGGATTTGGTCTCTATAGCGCCACCCAGACCTGATCCAGACCAAGAGGGAGCCAAGATGAATGGTCTCACTGTCAGCAGTCCTCAGACAGATGGCTGATTGTTCTTTGTGTGTTCAGCTCCAACAAGTGAGATCATCATAAACGTGGTCCTGGCCCTGTCTGCCCTGCTGCTGCCTCTCCTGCTGTGTGCTATCTTGTTATGCCAAAAGGTACTGTTCACCTCTCTGGTGATGCTCTGAAGCTCTGGGTGGAACCAAGCTCTCCGTCACTCCTGTGTGTCGTCATGTCTCCGCAGGCCAACAGGAGGCAGACCAGCAGACCGGCAAACCCGGCGGGCATTGAGCTGAGAGCAATGGAGGGATGAAGTCGGTCCTCTGAACCTTCCTACTGTGGAAGACAAGATGTTTTTTATGAGCTTTCTCCCAAAATGATGAATCTGATCACGTTCCCACAGATATTGGAACAAGGTTCCTTTTCCTTTTGTGGACTGTGGTGAATAAATAGAGCATTCTTTTGCCGTATACTGGATCACGGTGGATGTCCTTTTTTAATCTCTCTTTTAACCCTATTCACTCCTTTTTCATTTGTTTTTTTAGTAATATCATGTCATATATTATCATCTGCTCCCGCTCATGATGCTGACTGTGTTTAACTGATAAGGTATTTTTAGGGACCGAGCCCGACGGCAAGGTGGCCGCAGAGGCCACCTTGCCGTCGGGCTCGGTCCCTATTAAGAAGAAGAAAGAGAAGAAGAAGATGAAGCAGAAACGGACAAAGAACAATAGAGGCCTTGCCCTCCAGGCCTCAGGAGACCACCTTGCCTGGAAGGCAAGGCCGCTATTGTTCTTTGTCCGTTTCTTCTTCTTATTATTATTATACTGATCTACCACGTAAACGCAAATTTGACCCCCTAAACACGCACGAAAACTCACCAAATTTGGCAGGCACATCCAGTCTGGTGAAAAATTTTATAAAATAAAAAAAAAAAAAAAACCATAACCCTATCTGTTCTCTAGCGCCACCTAGAAACAGTAAAATAGCCACCACGGCCATTACACTGTAAAAATTATTAGGGTGGTTCAACTTAAAAACTTAAGTTCATTTGCTGCCTTTACAACATAAGTAAACTCAACTTCAAAAAATTATTTTTTTAACTCAGGAAGGTAAGTTATATAAGTTGCCCAGTTAATAATAATGTATTATTTGAACTTGATAGTCTGAGTTGAAACTACTAACTGTATTATGTCATCCATTCAAGAAAACTTGCATTCTCTTGTCAAGGAAACTTACAATTCTATGCTATTTCAACTCACATAATTCAGCTATGCCAGTTGTATAATTAATGATTATTACTTGTTTAAACCTTGTAATCTGAGTTAAAATAACTCCCAACATTGAATTATCCATTCAAGAAAACTTGACTTCTTTTGTCAAAGGAACATACAATTACATATCGTTTCAAGTCACATTTTAAAGTTAAACTAACTATATTCTTACCAATTGCCTTTTCAAGTTAAGTTAACTCATGTTTTTAAAGCAGCAATTGAACTTAAAATTGCAAATCAAGTCGATTAACATTTTCAAATTGTATCCCGTCTTGACTAATAATCACAAGTTCACCATTTTTCTAAAAGATTACAGTGAACACAACTCACATGTTCAAAAACATTTATTTTCACATTTGTCTCAACTCACAGCTTCTTCGCTTCTGTGCATTTCACATTGAAGAATGTGTTAGAAAGACAAAATGATCTACAAGAACAGGACAGTTGAGACCATTTCGATTAAAGGGGACGCTGATCAGTGGCCCTCTTTTTTAAACCTGTAAACACTATTAAATAGTCTGATACCAATGTGAAACGACACCAAAGTGTCAAGTAATGTGGTTCATGTCTTTGTCCGCAAGCCCTGAAAAATGTTCTGCCTGGCTGTGAAGGCTCTGTTTCACTGAGTTTTTTTCAAGCCGGGACCGTTGTGACGTAGACGTGATCCGGGCTTCCTTATATGGTCATGCTCAGACCCGGCCCATCCTGCTCTGTGCCTGGTGTGAGTGTGTTGGTGTTAGATCCAGAGAACATGGCTCCCAGAAAATGTTTATTTGGATATCCTGGAAAGGCAGTTTTATTTGGCTTTCCTGAAGACGAAATCGGCCAGGCAGCAGTGGAAATTATTTCTTTTTCCGGGTCAGAAGAAGACAAATACTCCAGTCTCTGTCTGCCGACGGTATTTTGCACGGCACTGTTTTGCAGAAGCGGTAAGTTAGAACTTTTCAGTGTCCTGTGTTTATTTTGTGTTAGCTATAAAAGTTATTTTATATGGTAAGGTTGGGTGCTCGAAGAAATCATCAGCTGATCGGGGAATAGCGCAAAAAAGTTAGAATTACCACCAACGTCCGAAATTAACGGGTGATTCTCTGAAGTCGGTGCTCTTTGAGTTCTCTGAGTATTGAAAAATATTCCACAAAAAAATTGTGTTTCTAATAATTGCATCTGATGAAGGCATATTTAAACCTCAGAGAAAATAGGGATTCCCACCTTTAGGCATGAAATCCAAATGAATGTGAAATATTATTGACTTAAAAGGGACTGGCTGGTGCAACATTCAACCACGTAACAGCGCTTCAACCATGTAAAAGTGTTTTTTGTTACGGGGTTGAAGATTTTAGCTAAAAGTCGTCACACATCCACATTAGCTACGGTGTAGAGCATCATATACCATGAGGAAAACAAGAAATTGATGTATTTTACCAAGACAATTATTTGTTTTACTCAAACAATAGTAAGTATCATTTATGTATGTAACAGAGTTGAAAGGTTGAGCTTGACGATGTCAATCCGATGATAAAAACTATTAAATATCACAAAGAAAGTGTGCTAATACTTTCCTCTCTTAACAGAATCTGCGGCAAAATGATGAGAGATGTCACTTTCTGGATGCTGAAGAACTTGGGCTGAACCATTATTTTGAAAAGGCTGACGGTACATATGGTGTTACGGGGTTGAACAAAACTGAGGGACATGGTTAAATAAAGCTATTGTTTACATTTTTAATGTATTTTTCTTATATTTCTTTAATTTAGGTAATCATAGACAGGAAAATTATTATATTAGCAAAAAAAATACAGTTACTGCATATTTTTATTTGGTTTATATTCAATGAAAAAGTAACTTTGGTAAGTGGGGACATGTACATTTGGCAGACCTCTAGGCCTCAACAAGTCATAAAATTTTTCTAAACGTAATTTTAAAAACACATTTGTGTGCTATAATGCAAATACACATGGATCCTTCAATTTCTCGATTTAAAATGCCTTTTGTGATTCACTTTATATGAAAATCTTTGAGGTAAATGCGTGGGACACCAAAGTGCACCGAATTCAGAGAATCACCCAGCTGCCAAAGGCAGATGAATTTTCTGTTTGGCGAGTAAATAGCAGGGTTATCTGCCACACGGGGCAAGCGGGTGAATGTTTTCTACCATAAAAATAATAATAGTAAGCGTTTTGGGACGCAAAGTGTGGGATCACTACAAGTTGAAACGAAAAGACAGTGCAGCATGTCTGTGGTGCATCGGAGCTATCCTAGCGTAACAGCACATTATGCTACACCAGGATGTAGCATGTTTATTATCAGAGCAGCGTCACTGCAGCAGGTGAGTGAAAATACAATCGTCCCATAAGGGTTTCTGCCAGACCTTTTCAGTCCGGGCGCCCGGCCCGTGCTAAATTCTGCAGCGGCCGGACAATGGACAGGGAAAAAAAATAAAAAAATAGGGCCGCAGATAATTAGCAGCTGGGCACTGCGGAGCAGCAGCGGTGGCCGCTTGGACACTCCGTGTGAGTATCAGTATGAAACGAAACACATATATAGATGCTCTGACATGTAGAGACGATGTGAGCATGCTGTGTTATGGTTGAAAGAAGGTTTTGAGCGTTTTATGACGAGTTTTAAGAGTATGAAAAAGTCCGCGAATTTGGAGCTGTTTTGTGACCGTCAGTAATGGCACCGGCCATATGTCTCCACTACATCTTGAAATGTGTGAATTTATAATTAATCCCTGTCTGAATGTTGTTTCCTGAGCACTTGAAAGTTATAGAGTTGTTGAAGAGTTTGTTGCGTTTATAGAGATCCTAAGTTTTCTTCAGTATTGTGTGATGAGCAGCTGGACATTCCTGATTCCATTTTCTAATATCTTCTTCTGAAATTCTTTATATGTCTGAAGTGCTGTGATGTTCATGTGGAGAAATTACAATAAATGATTTATTGTTTAAGTGCATTTATTTGTGTTTAAAGTGCCTGAGTCCTGTTGGATCTGCTGTATTGTTATTTCCCTGTAATGTGATGCTGCTTCCATATGTTTTTTTGACAGACCGTTAAAACCTTGCCCTAAAACTAGCTTTAAGCTACAGTACGGTAAATTAATGAATCCAGATTCATGCTGCACTGTGATTGTGAGTTAAGAGTATTATAGTGTATCAATTGCACAGTCACTTTCATTGCTTAATGGCAGATACATGGGATCAGTATGATGATATAAATTGTCTTAAATGTGTTTCACAATAATACTGTTGTTATCCATGTTGAATGATGATGATTTGAAAATGTTTAAGAACTGTGACACACACACACACACACACTACACCATACCTACTTACCATACTCACTTGCACACTGTAAACATTTAACCTTACACATACATACACATGTTATACTTACCTGTACATTCATGCACACATACATTCACACTTTCGACCTGAAAAAGGACTTATGAATGGAAGAGACACTGTTGCAGTTTTTGGGAAATGTTGCTTATTAATTGAGTGATTGAATGATAAATTGATTGATGCATTGTTTTGTGAATAAATCAGATGGATTTTGCAGCAGAACAACGCTGTTCAGTGTGCCTCATTTTCATGCACTTTTCACCTGTTTTTCAGGCATTGAATCCAACAACTTAATCTTATTGCTGTGCGGTACCCAACCTAGCTTGGGGCCCATAACACGCAGACATGCACCTGAGCTGTACGAGAGCGCACTGGTTAGGCAATTAAAATGTACTAAATGACCTCGTTAAGAATTAATTATGGACGTTACGCGCTCAGGACACTAGGATTACAGCGGACGAGCAGTATGAAGGAAAATGGGAATGTTTTGAGGACTTTATGGACCGTTTTTTCTGTCGGACTCTGTCGGTCCCTGTTTGTTGACAACGCAAGTCCCCAAACATCTCCAACTGCATTTGAAACATCAAAAAACTGCTCCAGAGTGTTTCTCAGCATGAGGGTGAGTAGAAAATGAGGCCAGATCGTTTTTTGGGTGGAGTATTCCTTTAAGGCTGGATTTCTGAAGAATGTGCCATTCCACAAACAGCTGATGTGGTAACGCTTGTCAGTTATCTCGACTTCCGTACCGGCAAAGGGGGGGTGACCAATCACAGCGAGTGGAATGCGCACATGGATGAGACTCGGATGGAGTCAACTGAACAGAGTGTTTTCGGAGGAAGGAGGAAAAGCAAGGAAGCGGCGCAGTAAAAGACACAGATCTAAGAAGCTTTCAGTGCCGGTTATCCTGTACAAGCCTTCTAGGGGGGGCTAGAAAATAAATACGAATGAGCAAAACTGGTTGATCAACGTCCCCTTTAATAGTGCTTTAAATGTCGAGGCTGCTGAAACTTTGCATTCAAAGGTGCTGTTGGCAGGATTTTGGCAAGATGCCAATGTGACCCATCCAAGATGGCGCTTTGAAACCCGGCACAGCCCCTTCCGTCCTGTTTTCTCTGACATCACGCCCTTACGCAAGTTAAGCCCCTCCCACAAGAACGTGCTAGTGAATGCGACACCATGCCTGCCGGTATCAAAACACTGAAGCACTCACTGGCTTTACAGTGACGAGCAGGAAAAGTTGTGCAACGATGTCTGATTCGGAGGTGAGTTTCCAATGCAATACCATAACTAAAAGTTGTGCTCATTAGGGTTTATATAGCTTTTACATGTACCTGTTTTCTAAGATACTTTGTAGAACAAAGCTGTATTAGCGTTTACCAACCGGACAATCAATTATGTACTTAGCCGCGTATCCATGAAGCCTGCTAATCAACCGATGAATAAACTAAATTCATTTATTGTTTTTGCAGTATGTGCCAGAAGAAAGCTCTGGGGATGAATACACGCCAATGCCATCCACTTCTCGAAGTGCGAGGTGAGGTAAAGCGGAACCAAGTACAGGCGGTCAATCGGGGCAAAGGTCGTGGAGCCGGGGTCCTGGTAGAAGAGGCGGACGCGGACGTGGAAGAGGCCGAGGTCGTGGCCGCGGAACCGCCGTCGGTTCCGAAAGCCTAACGGCTGAGGATGTCACAAGGATAAGTTATGGGCAGAAATACTGTCAGAAAATCAGGTATTTTTTCTTTAGCGAGACACTATCATGCTATGTGTTTCATCCTGTCCGGCTTTCTTCAATAATCAACTACAGGATGTACGTTTAAAGCACACAGTTGCTTACTTGTTTTATTGTCCACTGACGATCTTAACTGACGCATGGAAGGTTCACACATCAGCTGTAACCGGTGATACTGTAACCTGTCAACAGTAGCGTTCCATTTACAATGTTGCCTGGGATGGCGCTACTTATAACAACCTGTAAGCAAACAATATACAATGATAATATAATATGAACCATTACTTCGCCACAACTAATAAGCTCTTTTTTTTCTGCTCTACCAGGCCAGAATCAGGGCTTTATCATTCGAGGAGCTGCAGGGGGTCGTGGAGAGATGCGTGGAGAGAGACCCCAGCTTGGTTTTTGATGTTTTAGCTGCTTCCACTCCAGCGCTGCAGGGGGCCGGACCATCATCACAGGACCCAGCTGGCCAGCCTGATCCTTCTTCGCCAGCCTGGTGCATCTGTGGACACTGTAGGGAGATGCCTACGGTGTTAGAGAAGAAGTGGGTAACGCTTCCTTTTACAGTACGGTAATTACCATGTATTAACATGGTAATTGCAAGGTAAGTACCATGTAATAAGGAGAAGTTACTGTAAAATTACCATGTAATTACAGGGTAACTATGTTGCTAATTACCTAGTACTTTTAGAGTAATTACCAAGCCAATTCCAGGCAAATACCAGGTAACTACCTGGTATTAAGTATTAATTACTGGGTAATTATAATGTATATAGCAACTATGTCGGTAATTGCCAAGTACTTACGAAGTAATTGCTAAGTAATTACCATGTAATCATTGGGAAATGTAGACTTTTTACCAGGTATTATTTGGTACTGCTAGGTGTGTTCGCTATGTATTTCCCTATTAGTCAAGTGTTTTTTACTACTTACCTGGTAACTTCCCAGTAACTACAACATTTACCTGGTAATTACGGTTGAACTGTAGACTACTGCAAAAGGAAGTGAGGCCTGTTTCCACACTATTACCTGGTAACTACTTACTCGTTACCCAGGAACTGCAAAAATACCTACCTGGAAATTACATAGTTATTAAAGTGGATTTGTACTGTAAAAGGAAGTGAGGTCTGTTTCCATGTTATTACATGGTAATTACTCATTTATTACCCAGTAAATAGAAAAATATCTACCTGGAAATTACATAGTTATTAAAGTGGATTTGTACTGTAAAAGGAAGTGAGGTCTGTCTCCATGTTATTACCTGGTAATTACTCAGTATTTAGCCTGTTACTTGGAAACTTTCACATACCCCACACACTTGTACCAAAAATGCAGCAAACCCCATCAGTGTCTGTGATCCAGTCTCTGAACAGCACACTGTATCTGTCAGGAGATCAGAGTTTCCATCAAAACCACCATCACCAGCCATCACATTACATGAAGATGAACGCATTATTATTCCACTTCCTCACTCCAAACACCTCACTGTGACAGACATGCAAAAAGAAGAGAGCTGCCAAAGATAAACATTTTAATCAAATGGAGTTCAACTTCTTATAAAACAATTTACAAAACAGTGCACATTTTTAGCAGTCAGGCACCTTTTTTTTTTAAGAAACAGAACAGATTTCTTTTGCAAAAAACAAAATACAAATAACAGTGATAAACAATCACTATAAATCAACATTAATAAGTACACTGCTCCAGTCTTGTGAATTCACATCATCATGTGTTTTCTGCAGACCCGTCTGGTCTACAGGAACCCTTGATCTCCATCATCCCGAATACCCAGGACCGCCGTCGCCAGGTGTTGTCACGTTGTCCACGTCCAGACTTGTACCTCCCTCGGCGTGATGGAAACGAGGACAGCACAACTGTTCCTTCTTAATGCTCAGGTTTTATTCACTGTAACACCCAAACCCCAAACGTGAGAGCTGAAAACATACAAATATACATATTAATAAACAGAAACTTACACAATAAACAAATATACACATTGCACAAAACACTAATATCTTTAAACCTTCAAACATACACATGAAACCGACATTACAACCGAATCAATCACCCAAGCCTGAACCACAGCCACCCAGCACCAGCTGCAGAGCACCACACTACCACCACGATAATGATCAATAAAACACCAAGCAAAACGGAAATATACACACCTCACTGGCTGCTTCACATTGTAAAGGAGGTAAGCCGTTTGTTTTTGCTCTTTTCACGGAGTTTTTTGTTCTTATTTTCTCTCTCCGCGTTTATCTGTGCATCACTTAATGTGGTCCTACCCGGAACGTTCCGCCGTAAACACGCTTTCTCTCATTAGAGTAGGAACCGAAATGTAATTAAATATAAATATCACTATATCACCAGGTGTCTGCAGACGTTCTGCCATAAATAAGCTTTCTCTCAGTCGAGGCAGAACCGAAATTTATTAAATATAAATATCACCGAGTGGCGGAACTATCCCTCTGCAGACGTTCCGGGTAGGACCACATTAAGTGGTGCACACAAACGTGGAGAGAGAGAAAACGCTCCAAAAAGTATGTGAAAAGAGCAAAAACAAACGACTTACAATGTGAAACAGCCAGTGAGGTGAGTGTATTTGCTTTTTCTTGGTGTTTTATTGATCATTATCGTGGTGGTAGTGTGGTGCTCTGCAGCTGGTGCTGGGTGGCTGTGGTTCAGGCTTGGGTGATTGATTCGGTTGTAATGTCGGTTTCATGTGTATGTTTGAAGGTTTAAAGATATTAGTGTTTTGTGCAATGTGTATATTTGTTTATTGTCTAAGTTTCTGTTTATTAATATGTATATTTGTATGTTTTCAGCTCTCACGTTTGGGGTTTGGGTGTTACAGTGAATAAAACCTGAGCATTAAGAAGGAACAGTTGTGCTGTCCTCGTTTCCATCACGCCGAGGGAGGTACAAGTCTGGACGTGGACAACGTGACAACACCTGGCGACGGCGGTCCTGGGTATTCGGGATGATGGAGATCAAGGGTTCCTGTAGACCAGACGGGTCTGCAGAAAACACATGATGATGTGAATTCACAAGACTGGAGCAGTGTACTTATTAATGTTGATTTATAGTGATTGTTTATCACTGTTATTTGTATTTTGTTTTTTGCAAAAGAAATCTGTTCTGTTTCTTAAAAAAAAAAAAGGTGCCTGACTGCTAAAAATGTGCACTGTTTTGTAAATTGTTTTATAAGAAGTTGAACTCCATTTGATTAAAATGTTTATCTTTGGCAGCTCTCTTGTTTTTGCATGTCTGTCACAGTGAGGTGTTTGGAGTGAGGAAGTGGAATAATAATGCGTTCATCTTCATGTAATGCGATGGCTGGTGATGGTGGCTTTGATGGAAACTCTGATCTCCTGACAGATACAGTGTGCTGTTCAGAGACTGGATCACAGACACTGATGGGGTTTGCTGCATTTTTGGTACAAGTGTGTGGGGTAATGTGAAAGTTTCCGAGTAACAGGCTAAATGCTGAGTAATTACCAGGTAATAACATGGAAACAGACCTCACTTCCTTTTACAGTACAAATCCACTTTAATAACTATGTAATTTCCAGGTAGATATTTTTCTATTTACTGGGTAATAAATGCATTATTACCATGTAATAACATGGAAACAGACCTCACTTCCTTTTACAGTACAAATCCACTTTAATGACTATGTAATTTCCAGGTAGGTATTTTTGCAGTTCCTGGGTAAGGAATAAGTAGTTACCAGGTAATAGTGTGGAAACAGGCCTCACTTCCTTTTGCAGTAGTCTGCAGTTCAACCGTAATTACCAGGTAAATGTTGTAGTTACTGGGAAATACTAAGAAGTTACCAGGTAAGTAGTAAAAAACACTTGACTAATAGGGAAATACATAGCGTACACACCTAGCAGTACCTAGTAATACATAGTAAAAAGTCTACATTTCCCAACGATTACATGGTAATTACTTAGCAATTACTTAGTAAGTACTTGGCAATTACTGACATAGTTGCTATATACATTATAATTACCCAGTAATTAATACTTACTACCAGGTAGTTACTTGGTATTTGCCTGGAATTGGCTTGGTAATTACTCTAAAAGTACTAGGTAATTAGCAACATAGTTACCCTGTAATTACATGGTAATTTTACAGTAACTTCTCCTTATTACATGGTACTTACCTTGCAATTACCATGTTAATACATGGTAATTACCGTACTGTAAAAGGAAGCGTTACCAAGAAGTGCTGTGGACAAGCACCAGAAAACTGCATTTATACGCTTCCACACATGGACGGTTATGTTGTCAACAGTGGGGTGTTGTGCCTGCAAAGGAGGCTTTGGAATGACATACATGCTACGGTTGATCGCCCTGATCCTGGCGAGGACAACCGCCAGTTTAGGTTTGCTGCATATAGGCAGTTTCTTATTGCAGTATGGAGAATTAGGGAGAGGGCACCGAGTTGTTATCCCAAGCTGCTGTGTGTGGCGAATAAGAGATGCCTATTCTGACCCACAGGATCACTATGTGGGCTTCATCCCCAGGAGGGTCTAGCTGTTCCATCACACGCCAATAAGCTGGTACATGTAAAAAAACAGTGATCTTTTGTCAAAATCATTTGCACTATTATACTGTTGTACTTGAAATATATAGTAAATATTACATCAAGCAGCCATTGCACAGTTTTGTACAACTTCAATCCCTTTGATTGTTTACAGTATTTATCTTGAATGTCATACGTAAATACGCTGCACAGTATTTCTTCATTTGTTTATTCCTGTTATTTGCACATTGTTACGCTGGTTTCCAGCCTGACCCTAAGTATGTTCTTTGTCCTGTTTTCCTTACATTCTTCCTTAGTAGAGTTCTTTTAAATGCAACAACTTGTGCGACTTAGATGTTAATTACTTTCTCCTTTTCACTTTGTTGAAGGTACTGTTATATAAATAAGCATATTCAATTGCTTATACAATTTTATTTATTTTAAAGGACCTCTGAACAGCATGCAAACCTTTATACTTGTTTTACAACTTTTTAATCTCTAGTTTTATCTTTAATGTTCCTCAGGATATTTCACTTTCGGTGTGCTTTTACTTTAAACATATCTTAGGACTTGTTCTCCAACTGCGGTGCTAAATTTGTAAATTGTCATCTTATGTACAGAAAGTTGTGTGGTACATGAAAAAAATGAGCCTTTTTACAGTATATTTCAGGTATTTGCACCGAGTTGTCTATCATTTGCACTGTTATATTGTTATACTTGATATATTTAAAAATTGTTAGATCTAGCGGCCATTGCTCGTTATTCTACTCTTGTACTGACTTGTTACGTTTTTACTTGCATTTAAAAAATAAATACGGGGCAGATTATTTATTCCTGTTTATTTCTGCGATTTGCACATTGTATGGTGGTTTCCACCCTGACATTGAATATGGTGTGTATCACGTTGGTTTTATTTTCTTCCTGAGTACATTTCTTTTAAATAAAAAACTTTTCCACGTGATTTAAAGATTGACTTTATATCTACACCTGAGCACTCTTTTGAAGATGCTTGTTTTGTTGATAATGGAGTAGGACTGTATTGATGGATTGGTTTGGATGGCAGTGATCACTACAGGTAGTCGGTTAAGGACTTGAAGGATGTCGAAGATTGGATCTTAATGTTATTTATTAAACATCTGTTACCAATCATGGTATCTGCATGAAATGAAATAAAGAGAATAACGGTACATTATTTATCTCTGCACATATAAATAGAAACAAAGTGTACAGCATTAATTTCTGTAAGAAAATAAACTACTAACTAATCATGAACTAATCAGTTGTGCAAATAACGGAATTAAATGATAAAACAGACAGAAATGAAGTGATCACAAATCAATAACACTACAGTGAAATAATGGATAAGGTGCATGAACGCAACTCTTTAAAGAGTGCAGGTCAAAAACAAGAATGATCCAGGATATGGACATGAATAATAAACAACACTCTAACCATTAAATGTCATGTATGCAATATACAGTGAAAGGAGAAAACATGCACTGATAATAACTCACATTTGTTCTGCAGCTAAGACACAAATATCAACAAAATATTATTTCTGAACTGACATTAATATGTCTATCATCCATAACAGATAGCTCTAGCAGCTGAGCTCACAACCGAGTGGATACAATACACGTGAGGCAGTCTGCACGCTGCAGCTAACCATATACAACCCGACTTCAGAGCAACAACAACCCAACTTCAAGACAACAACAACCCGAATTCAAGGCAAGAAACACAGCATGCTCACATTAAATAATTAAACTTACGTTCTTTGGACGCATGAAGGCACAGAAGGAAACTTATGATCAATTGAGGTAATTAACGTGAGGCAGAACGATCTCAACACCGAAGGAGCAGCTTCGGCGGAGGAGCCGACAGGTCTGCAGGGAGACTCACTGCGTGACGGTAATGCATGCTTCTGATTGGATGATTGCTGCGCACACCCCCTGTTCACGTGAAACCCATGCAGACCCCCTCAGAAATCTGCGCACAGGCCTTGAATGAAACTGTGGACACAGGATTCTGAGTGGCTCGCAATAAGAGTGCACATCAGGTGAATAAATCAGAGTCCATTTCTGAACAGCCGCCCCCAACTTCGCTAAGTGAAGTTGCTGTCCTTGAAGTCAGTTGGACGAATCTGAGGGAAGGGCTGGAAGCTTGATGAGCCGGGCGACGGGACGTGTATAGGTTCTGTCCTTGACTCGGATTTGTGCTGTCTGTATCCGGCCGTCTGCTCCAGGGATGACGGCTGTAATATTCCCCACAGGCCACAGAGCCCGTGGGAATTGGTGATCGATGATCATGACGATGTCATCCAGTTTTAAGTTGTCCTTCTCCAGTTGCCATTTAGATCGTGTCTGGAGGGAGGGCAGGTAGTTGGTGATGTATTTGGACCAGAACTGGTCAGCGAGTGCCTGACACTGTCTCCATTTGCGTCGGCTGAGGAGCTCGCTGTCATCGTAGACTACCTGAGGCAAATGTGGGTCGCGCCGCCCCATCAACAACATGTTTGGTGTGATGGGGTCTGGGTCGGCGATGTCAGCCGAAGCATAACACAGGGGCTTTGAATTGATGATGCCCTCCACTTCCGACAGGACTGTCATCAGGACATCTTCGCTGACTGTCTGGGCTCCCAGGATAGTACGGAGCGCGGATTTGATGGAGCGAATCTCCCGCTCCCAGGACCCACCAAAATGAGGGGCATTTGGGGGGTTGAATTTGAAGTCAATCTGCTGATTTGCTAGCAGTGCTTGAAGTTGTGGGGTGAGTGCTTTGAATGCCTCCTGGAGCTCAGAACTGCCGCCTCTGAAATTAGTGCCTTGATCTGAAATCAGTTCGTGAGGCTTGCCACGACGGGCGATGAAACGTCGCAATACAATCAGAAAGGCGTCAGTGTCCATGCTGGTGAGGAGATCCAGATGAATGGCATGCGTGGTGAGGCATTTGAATATTATACCCCATCGCTTTTCAGTCCGTCTCCCGATTTTGATGAGGTCGGGCCCAAAGCAATCTGTTCCTGTCGAATAGAAGGCCGGCTGATGGAGCCGCAGGCTGGAGGGTGGAAGATCCGCCATTCTGGGAACAACCGGACGGGCCCGCCCACCTCTGGCATTCAGGACAGCTGTACTGATGTTTCTTTACAGCTGCTCTCCCTCGCAATATCCAGAATCGCCGACGCAATTCTGCGTACACTCTCTCTGTTCCTGGATGTGCGGGCCGAGCATCGAAATCTTGGATGATGAGCTGGGTGATGGGGTGATGTGGGTCCAGCACAATCGGGTGCAGGGCCCCTTGCTCCAAAGTCTCACATCTGCAAAGTCGTCCTCCCACACGAATCAGCTGGACATCTGCATCGTACTCTGGAGCCAATGTGAGGAGCCGACTGTTATGGGGGACTGGTTTACCTTGTGAGAGCAGGTGGAGGTCCTCTTGGAAACACTCTGTCTGCACAGCTCTGAAGAGGGCCATTTCAGCTTGTCTGTAGTCCTCTGCTGTGAGGTCTGGACTGCCGGCCGCCCCATAACGGGCTCTGACAGAAGCATCCAGCAGCTCCTGATAGTTGCTGTAGTGTCTGGCATCAGGCAACAGTGGGTTGGAACTCACTGTCAGGTGGCCACAGAAATGTGACTTGCGGAGTTCGTCTGGCTCATCAGGGGACGTGACGTCTGGACACATGGGCCATGAACCTTCGTCCTGCTGCAGGAAAGGTGGGCCATCGATCCAGCAGTGACCTTGAAGCAACTGAGACAGTGTTAACCCCCTCGTGATGTCATCTGCAGGATTTTCTGAGGAAGCGACATACCTCCATATGCTGTCCTCCTTCAGCTCCTGAATGTTAGCCACCCTGGTGCCAACAAACACCTTATAGCGGCAGGATTGGGACTGCAGCCACCCTAACACAGTGGTCGAGTCAGTCCAGTAGGTGATGCTGGTGATGGGCAATGTGAGCTCTTTTTTGAGGACAGCCACCAGCTGGGCACCAGTGTGGGCAGCACAGAGCTCCAGTCTGGGAATTGACTGCTGTCGGACAGGGGCAACTCGTGACCTGGCTGCCAGGAAAGCCAGCTGGATGGAACCTGTCTTGTCCACTGTCCTGAGATAGGCTACTGCCCCGTAAGCTCTCTCTGATGCATCTGTGAAGATGTGTATGGTCTGAGTGGATGTTGTCTTCTCGGTGCCTGGTTGAACATAGCACCGGGGAAGTGAGAGGGATGGGAGCTTATGAAGTTCACTTTCCCACATGTGCCACAACTGTAAGATGTCCTCAGGCAGGTTCGGATCATCCCAGTCTCTTCTTTTCCTCCATAACTGATGCACCAGGATTTTTGCTCGCGTGGTGTATGGAATGAGCAGACCAAGAGGGTCGTATTGTCTGGCTAGGACCCGATAGATGCTGCGCATAGTAGGTTCTGGATGGTCTGAGTGGCGGAGCCGGTAAGTGAGCGTGTCAGCCACACAGTGCCAGAGAAGTCCCAAGGTCCTCTCCTGAGGATCAGCAGCCTCATATGACAACCAGAGTTCACAGCTCTCTGATTTGAGGTCAGCTGGTAGCTCGCTGATGATGTCTGGCTGGTTAGAAGCCCACTGGCGCAGCTCGAACCCTCCTGACTGTAGTAGTGGCTGCAGCTTGTTGACGAGTTGCCTGGCTTCTGAAATGGTGGTAAAGCTTTGCAGGAGATTGTCCACATAAAAACAGTGCTCGACACAGTGGCGGGTATCTTCCTCCGGGCTGCTGTGATCTTGGACATGTTTCTGGAGGGCGAAAGTGGCGCAGCAAGGACTGCAAGTTGTCCCGAATGGGAGCACCTGCCATTCGTAGACGTCTGGCTCCCAGTTGCGGTCCATGTCCCGCCACAGGAAGCGTAGATAGGGTTTGTCCTCAGGAAGGAGACGCACCTGATGGAACATCCCTTTGATGTCACTGCTGACAGCGATGGAATGCTGCCTGAAGCGGAGCAGCACACCAAGGAGGGATGAACCTAGAGTGGGACCGGGGAGGAGCTGTTCATTCAGGTTTTCACCTTGATAGGTGAACGAACAGTTAAAAACGATGCGGTCTTTGCCATTGTGATGGACCATGTGATGTGGGATGAACCATGCACAGTCACTGGTCTCTGCTTCTGCGGGGGAAAGTCTGTTCACATAGCCAGCATCAAGCAGCTTCTGGATTTCCTGCCTGTATGAGTCAGCTCTGGCGGGCTCCCGTGCCAGACGCTTCTCTGTACCTCGAAGATGGCCCAGGACTGCCTCTTTGGATGCACGGAGCATTGGGGTGCTGTCTTTCCACAGAAGGGGTGTGGCGTAACGCTGAACACCATTCACTTCAACTCTGACAGTTTGTTCCTCCAACCTCCTGACAGCGGCTGTGTCCTGTTTTGACCGCGTAGCCAGCTTCTCATTGCGGTATGGCAATACATCCATCTGCCATAGCTTGGACACGTGTTGGAGAAGCTCTGAAGAGGGGGAGAGGGAGCTGGTGAACAGGCACTGAATAGTTGAAGGTTGATGGATGAGTACCTTGGCAGGCCCCTGCAGTGTCCATCCCAGACGTGTCTTCAGTGCGACTGGTCCTCCGGGTGGACCTAAGCGTACTGGCTCAACAGGTGTCAGCAGGTGAGGGTAGTCAGACCCGATAAGCAGCAGTGGCTGTGCATTTGAGAATGACTGGAGAGGTAGACCTCTGAGGTGGCGGTATGTCTTCTGTAGAGCCTCGACTGGATGGGAATGTGTGGACAGACCAAGCTCGGCAGATGAAAATGCATGCTTGATTCTGTAGCGCTTCTGTGGTTGGCATGCTGGTGATAAGGAGAAGGAGACTGACATCCCTTGCACACCTCTGGCATCCTGATGGATTGTTCTGAGGGCAAGACTCTCTTTCCGACCCTGCAGGCCGAGTTCTTGAACAGCTTGATGAAGGATGATGGTGCGCTCGGACCCATCGTCCAGGATAGCGTAGGTCTCCACCTGTTTCTCCCCATGATGAAGACACACTTTCACCATTTTAAGCAACACACAGCGACTCCTGCGTGCTGGGTCCAAATAGTATGTTACTGGCTGACTGCTGGGAGGGGTTGTGGTCTTCTCTCCTTTGTTGGAGCTATTCACCTCATGTAGCACTTCCAGATGAATGCGATCACACTTCTGGCACCTGGCCTTTAAGTAACACTGTGCAGCTTGGTGGTCTCTCCCACACCTCCAACAGCGTCTGCCCTCTTTAATCCAATTCACCCGCTGCTCTGTAGATAGCTGCTTGAATGCAGTGCACTGGTTGAAGTAGTGCATCTGACTGTCACAGAAGGGGCAATACTTCTTTGGCTTTGCTGCTTTCTGAGATGGAGGTTTCAACGGTTCTGATTACTTTGTGGGGGGATCGACCAGCAGTACAGTGGTGGAGCAGGTGGATGGTGCCTGTTTCCGTTTAGCATGTTTGTGCTTGTCGGCTTGGGTTTCATATGAAGTTGGAGGACGTTGATCTTCATCTTCCTGCACCCGGACTTCGTACTCAAGCCACTCAGCAAAGTCCAGCAGTGTTGGAATGGGAATTTGGAGAGGGTTAATGAACCTCTTGAACTGTGCGCGGAGATCGTGTGGCAGCTTTGACAGTAAGCGGGACACATGCGATCCGCATTCCAACTCGGTTCTGCCTTCGTTCCCCAGTTGTCCCAGCATCCCCACAAGGGCCCTCACCTTTAAGGCAAACATGCGGAACCCTCTGCTGTCTCCACTCTTGATGGATGGCTCTGCCAATACCACTGTGATGCGCTGTAGAGCCAGTTTGTGTGGCTGTCCATACAGATCAGTGAGCGCAGTCATGGTGCTAGTATATGGCTGACCAGAATTGCTGTACGAGTCTGCGATGAGCAGGGCATCCTCTAACTTCAAGTGGTCCATCAATATTTGATATTTAAATCGCTCAGTGGCGTCGGCAGGCAGGAGGTTCCCCAGGGCCAGCTTCAGTCGGGCGAACTGACGAGGGTCGTCCTCACTGAACAATGGAATGTGAGGTTTTGGCCCACGGTAGGTCAGCTCTTGATTAAGCGGCATGGAAGACTGACTTACAGGAGGTGATGAAGGAGACTGAGTGTAGGGCCCCTGGTTCTCTCTCTTTTGGCCTGCTGGAGGCCGACTGTGTGGCTGAATTGAGGTGGTCATCGGGATTTGAGGCAGGGTGTATGGCACTACGTCTGCTGGGGTGGAGACTAGAGGACCAGACGTTGGAGTGGGGCTATCAGAATGGATGCTCATAACTCTCAGACGTTCGTTGAGAAGTGACCTCTGTGAAAGCCGCGGCTGATGTACGGGTATGAGTCCTGGTGTACCAGGTGGGGTGTGATAAAACACTGGTGGCGGTGGTGGTACTGGACGTCGTGAAGTGCGGTGTGGTTGTGTATGGAGAACACGTGGAAAGGTGCATATTACCTCTCGTAGCTCGTCCTCTTCCTCGGCGATGAGCTGTTCGAGTGACTGAAGAGGAGGAGAGGTGTGATCTGAAGGAGGAGGCGGCGGAGGGAGGCTGCTCTCTTCCAAGTCAAACCGGCCTGGAATGGGCAGACTGTGACCAGCGGTTCCACACTGATGAGCTCTGTGAGGCTGAGGCATAATGGCTCGGAGTACTTCCTGCATTTGTTGACGTAGCAGCCGGTTGTCCTCTTGCACCTCTTGGAGGACTGAAAGAACGCTGGCTGGATCCAGGTTCTGAGCTTGGGCAGCATGAGGAGTTTGGACAGCAGGGGGTGCTGGTACCACATCCCGGGGCCTGCTGTCACCGATGCTGGAGTAGATCTGTGGAGGAGGTGCTGTTTGAGGAAGCCGACGCTCAGGCAGAGTAACTAGGAAGTCATCAAAACGGCGAGGTTGATGTCCGACGCGTCGAGGACGACCAGCACCATCAGGAAAAGACATCTTGCTGTGGAAATCACTGCATCCGGCTCGAAGGACCTTGTTTTGTTGATAATGGAGTAGGACTGTATTGATGGATTGGTTTGGATGGCAGTGATCACTACAGGTAGTCGGTTAAGGACTTGAAGGATGTCGAAGATTGGATCTTAATGTTATTTATTAAACATCTGTTACCAATCATGGTATCTGCATGAAATGAAATAAAGAGAATAACGGTACATTATTTATCTCTGCACATATAAATAGAAACAAAGTGTACAGCATTAATTTCTGTAAGAAAATAAACTACTAACTAATCATGGACTAATCAGTTGTGCAAATAACGGAATTAAATGATAAAACAGACAGAAATGAAGTGATCACAAATCAATAACACTACAGTGAAATAATGGATAAGGTGCATGAACGCAACTCTTTAAAGAGTGCAGGTCAAAAACAAGAATGATCCAGGATATGGACATGAATAATAAACAACACTCTAACCATTAAATGTCATGTATGCAATATACAGTGAAAGGAGAAAACATGCACTGATAATAACTCACATTTGTTCTGCAGCTAAGCCACAAATATAAACAAAATATTATTTCTGAACTGACATTAATATGTCTATCATCCATAACAGATAGCTCTAGCAGCTGAGCTCACAACCGAGTGGATACAATACACGTGAGGCAGTCTGCACGCTGCAGCTAACCATATACAACCCGACTTCGGAGCAACAACAATCCAACTTCAAGACAACAACAACCCGAATTCAAGGCAAGAAACACAGCATGCTCACATTAAATAATTAAACTTATGTTCTTTGGACGCATGAAGGCACAGAAGGAAACTTATGATCAATTGAGGTAATTAACGTGAGGCTGAAAGATCTCAACACCGAAGGAGCAGCTTCGGTGGAGGAGCCGACAGGTCTGCAGGGAGACTCACTGCGTGACGGTAATGCATGCTTCTGATTGGATGATTGCTGCGCACACCCCCTGTTCACGTGAAGCCCATGCAGACCCCCTCAGAAATCTGTGCACAGGCCTTGAATGAAACTGTGGACACAGGATTTTGAGTGGCTCGCAATAAGAGTGCACATCAGGTGAATAAATCAGAGTCCATTTCTGAACAATGCTGTTAAAAAACTTAACTTCAATTGCTGATACTAATTAATTTATTTAAAAAGACCCAAGTACAGCATGCAAAACATTATACTTGTTTTCCATATTTTCACACTTGTGTTTTATTGTAGATGTGAATCTCAATGATACACTCTGTTAGGAATTACTATAAACATAACATCTTAGGATTTGCTGAAAAACAGCGGTGCCATCAATTTCTATATTGCTCCCAATCTATTTAAATTTAAAAACTTAACATGACAGACATTTTAATACTTGTGACACACTGTAATAACAGTTAAAAGTTCTATAAATATATTCTTATCCAACATCAAGATCATATTTTATAAACAAAGTAAAATTCAACGCTTTATTATAAACCAGATTTTTATTAAAAAAAAATGGAGCCATTACGTACGTTTTCTTTTTACACAATAGGGACAGGTCCATCAGCATCACTGTTAATCCCCTGGGGGAAATTAGGTACAGGCTCATTTGGTCTCTTCAGAGTGTAGAATTTGAAAGTATCAGATGGAAAAATTACAATAAAGGGAATCAACAAAGTGTAACAAATATAGTTTAATTTAGTGCAAGTGAATAAAAAATGAAAAGAACATTAGAGAATATTAACAATAGGCAGAGTCTTACAACATCACATTTGACCCTATGACTGGGAGTGCAGCGGAGAAGGCACATTACAACCAGGAGAAAGGTTTGCTGTTTTTGCCCTCCAGTGCGACCTCGAAGTGGAAGATGTCATTGTTTCTGTTGATCTTGTCCTGTTGAGACAAAGTCCTAGTTATTGTATGGTGTGATACTGATATAATAAAAACATTGAAAGGTGTACTGACAAGAGAAATGCTCCAAACTATTCCTCGGCTGACTTGGGTTCTGAGCAGATCCTGGGTTGTAGGGGAAGGAACGCTCGCAAGCACACCAAGCAGCCTCGGATCATTCGGCCGCATCGAAGACTTCTTAGGCAGGGCCTGGTCAGCATCCAGTCTCTTTTGTAAGATGACGGTTTGCAAATCAGGAATGTAGCCATAGTCCTTGCCACCTTTTCTGTGTACAACCTCCACGTTCTTGATTTCTTGTTGTACAGCTTCTTGTACCTTTAAATGGAGGCAAATATGAGTAAGTGATCACATTGTGAAGAACGTCAACATCGACATACACTGTAGTTATTATACATTATTCCCTCATCTAGTCAAGGATTAATTTGTTAAACCTACATCAAAGATCCATCCTTCTTTCGAGGTGTTGGCCTGTTGATATGGTGATTGTAGTCCAGAGCAGCAAGAAGTGTACGGGCTTCATAAACTGGAGGACTAAAACTGAACCGCTTGCTAGCATACATCAAGATGTGATTGTGGAATGACTCCAGCTCAGCAGTTGACCTAAAAAAAACACAGTAGATGAACATAATTTTCCCAATGTTTTTCTATGAGCATTGTTTTGATATGCACTTTTTGATTAATCTTTTTATGAATACCTGAAACTGAGGTATTTCTCAACCTTCTTGAGGAAACGCTCATCATGCACAACTTCTGAAAGTGCCTGAAAGGCCTCAGAGTCGCAATCGATCCACTGCTTCTCCTGGTCTGCTAAAGGGCCATGGTCGCAGCAGTCCAGGGGCCTCACCTATAAAACCCTGCGGGAAAATCTGACAATAATGGTGCGTGGGAACGCAACGCAAACTTCTGTCCGCAAAAAAAATTCGGGAGCCAAAAAAAAGTGCGCCGCACAGCTGTTCGCAATTTCCAAGTCACGGTTTCAAATCCTGCGGAGAACGTGTCGGTGGCCGATCACACCCACAATCCCGCCCCAACTCCACCCCTTGGCACCATATATGGGTATGCAAATGAACTCATGAATGAAATTTGGGTATATTAGACGGTGAGGCGCACGCGCGGAGCCTGCAGATAACCGCGGATCAGGCGGATGAAGTGTCGAAAAATTAAGATTTTAATGACATTCGGGCGGGTTGTGTTGAAGCATTCAAATAAAAAAAAAGCAACATTTTAAATCTTATTCCAAACATAAAGAAACGAACGAAAACGATAGAAAACACTTTATGATCAGCCAAATGAGCAAAAGTGTGCATAATCATGGCATTTACAATTTAATCGCACATTCAGCAGAAAACAACGCAGCTTTTCCTTTTCAAGGCGATCAGCGTCTCGCTGCAGAACACAAGTGTGGCCGGCAGGTGAGACGCGCCGCATGCAGGCGGTGGATCTGCTGCTGTGGAGGGCTGAGGTGATGCTGCTGCCGTTATTGGTGAGGTGGAGAGCCGGTCTGCTGCCCTCTCTGGAGGACACAGCAGTGGAGGGACAGACGGAAAAATATTGAGTGGGAGCAGGTGACCACAACGTGGTCAGAGCCATCGGGCCACTACTGCTGAAGTGAAAAAAGTGGTCCGACTTGAAGGTGAGTTGTCATAATTCATAGAGTCTCAACATTGCGGAAACACCTTTAAAAAAAAAAGGAAAAAAAAAACTTAACATAAAAATGTAGTGGAAATGGTTGCACAATATGATTGTGCGTCCAGGCATTATCAAAATTGTTTTGCCTCTGGAGTCAGCAGGATTTAATGCGCTGCAGCACAGAGGCTGTGAACCCGGGATGATTCGGGGTTCGGACGTCAGATATGGCCATGGCTACATAGCAAACATTTTTTGTGTCAATTTGCCATTTAATTGTGAACAATTTGAAGTGTGTATCATGAGAAAAATTGTCATACAAGGGACAGTCGGTATTTGTAAGTGCAGAGACAAAGACATTGTACATGTTTATATGTGATGTGTCTGATTGCTCCCTGTGAACTATTTATTTTGTGTTTATTTTAGAAGATGCAGAAAGGAGATGGTTCAGGATGGAAACATTCCAAAGCCACTGAACATGACTTCCTCAAAGTGTCTCCCCTCATGTGCTCATCACCACTCACTGTCTGTCTTAAATGTATATTTAAATTATATCGAACTTATGTCTGTTATTTATTTCGTTATATCTGTCTTGGATCTTGGTGTAAATTATGTTTGATTTATATCTGTCGGCTTCTATCTATTATTTAATTAAATGTGTCTTCCGATTTATTTCCGTTATATTTAATTCAACTTAAATAATTAGTTGTGTCGGTCAGTATATTCCTGTTATGCAATTATATCTAATTTTACATACAAACTATATTTAACTTTTCCTTGTATGGTTGGGCTTTGTATTTTTCTACTTTTCTTTCTACGTTTCTTGCCGCTGCAGCCCTGCAGTTTCCCCGTGCGAGACAAATAAAGGCTTTTCAATTCCGTTTCCTTCTGCTTAGTCGTCTCCACGTAGTTTTTCTGAATCGTGCGGTCCCGTACGGCACCTATTTTGTTGGCGGTGAGGACCGCAAAGTCACGCGCATTTTTTCCCTTCGCAAAATGTATATAGGTACCTGCTTTGGCGCAGAGGGGCGGCACCGCAAGGTTTGGGGCTCGTTTTGTGCGCCGCAAGCTTTATAGGTAAGGCCCCAGGGCCCATTCATGCACTCCAGTCACATGATGTAGAAGACCAGTCCACTTGTCCTGAATTAGGAAAAAAAGATTTTTAAGGTTTCAAAAAGTGTTAAGCACATGCTGAATGGCAGATTTGCAAAACATGAAGTGGGAACAGGAAGACATTTTTTGTGAAGTATACATAAATAACACATGAACACGTAGTACATGACTTTGCAGGTAAATATGTCAGGAGATACATCAGACTCACAGTGAACTCATCTATTGTTTCTGCAGTCTTGCAGCAGTACCAAAAGTAGTTGCAGATATCTTTGTGCCAGCTCAGAAGAATTGAACAACCTCTTCTCTGCCCCACCTGCACAATGACATTACACAAAATAAACAATATTACAAGAGGATTACTCAGCGACCCACTCATCTGAAGTTTTGATGAATGTTCTTGACTAAATAGCTGTGGTTAGAATTAGGTTGGAACACAATACTTTGTACACATGGTTTATAACATAGTGTTTACCGTCTAGTACAAGAGTAGTGTCTGTGACACAAAAAAGTTTCACAAAAAGCTTTTTTTTTTTTTGCAAATATCGTCTTTGCATGAAGGCGAGGAACTTACAGCAAGGAGTTTCTTTCCCAAACTCTTTGAGCCATGCCAGATATCCAGTGTATGTTTCACTCCACTGTCCTTGTACTTTCCTGTAGCAGGGTCTGCATGAACGGAAGACATAGAAAACTCAGTATGGGACACAGTGTCACAGTGAGTCAGAACAAAAAAGCAAAAAGGAGTAAAAATTTGAATTTTCTGATTTTTCCTCTTGACAGCATGAACCAAGAAGTACTTACTGAAAAGTGCTGAAATCTGCCCATGTGCGTCTGTACAAAACTCCTTTAGAGGAATTTTGGCTGCCAGGCTGTCAAAGCTCTGCATGAATGTATCCTTCTCCATGATGACAGAATTCTTTCCTGTCTCCCTCTTGTCCAAGTTGATGACAGAGATGATCTCTTTGCTGTCGTTATCCATTGTTGTGTATGTGCAGTACTGCGCAGAAAATCCTGGCTGTCCATCCGAGCATCACCTTGAATTACAACCAAAGTTGGACTACAAAAAAACACACAACCACTATTTTCACAAAAGCTATTAGATTGAACCAGCAATGTTGACAAACAGTTGAGTACACTTTGAGTACACTTGAGAACACTTGTACTAACATATTGTGGCGAGCGGTGGCGGGAGCAAGGAAGGAGGCTCAGTATGCTCTTTAGTTTCAACAGGCAGCAGAGTTTATTGTTAAAACAACCAACCTGCGCAAATGCACCCTCCCCGGAGGCGCGCAGGCCAGGTCTCTCCCACAAAGGTCTCCCTTGACCCACTGTGCACACAAAGCATGAACATAAAGGAACACGAACGGGTGGCAACACACAACAACAATGAACAAAACACATGCACACTAAATGAAACGTAAACAAACCCCACAGAACACATAAACTGGCCCGAAACGGCCCAAACCCCAGTCCCATGATGCCTTGCGGCAGCAGGCAACAGTCAGAAGGGCAGCGGCCCTCCGGCACCCCCTAGCAACCCCCCACGGTCGCCACATAGCCCCCTCCCCAGGGGGTTAAACGTCCTCAAACCCGCTGAGCCAAGAACAGTAAATGTCCAGGTGGCCGGGCCGCTGCCGGCGGCGAGTGGAGCGACGCAGACCCTCCAGCGCAGGTCCTGGCCGGGAGTCTGCGTCAAGAGTCTCGGGGCTTGTGGTGCTGGCTTCTCCCCCTACCGAGCGGCTCCAAAGGCCAGTACGGGGAGAGCTGGTCCCGGTGTAGCACCACTGGGTGTCTGCGGTCGGGCATCCTGACCCGATAAACAACGTCCGACAGCCTCTCCAACACCACGGCTGGTCCACGCCAGTGGGTGGAGAGCTTTGGGGAGAGTCCTTTTTTCTGAGTGGGGCATTACACCCACACCCGCTGTCCCTGGGTGAGGGGTTGCCCCCGACATTGATTGTTGTACGCACGCTTCTGCCGGAGCCCCGCGTCCTCCTGGGCTTGCCGGGCAAAAGTGTGCGACACACGCAGGTGCTATCTCAGGCGCTGGAAGTAGTCCAGCTGGGGACCTGCAGCAAGCTCTGGTTCCGGTGGTGGCCCAAAGGCTAAGTCCACAGGGGTCCGCAGTTCCCGACCGAAAAGCAGGGCGGCCGGCGTGCACTTGGAGGAGTCCTGTACCGCGGATCGGTACGACCACAGGACCAGGGGCAGATGGCGGTCCCAGTCTCGTTGGTGGCGGCTGGTGAGCATGACGAGTTGTGTGGCCAAGGTGCGATTGAAGCGCTCCACTAACCCGTCGCTCTGGGGGTGGAGTGGTGTTGTCCGAGTTTTCTTCACTCCCAGCCGCCTGCAGACCTCCGCCATCACCTGGCTCTCGCAGTTCCGCCCCTGGTCACTGTGGAGCTCCTCTGGCATGCCAAACCTGCAAAACATCTCCTCCACCAGCCGCTTGGCAGTTGTGGAGGCACTCTGGTCAGGAACTGCGTACGCCTCGGGCCACTTTGTGAAGTAGTCCATGGCGACCAACACATACCGGTTTCCGGAGTCGGTGATGGGGAATGGACCCAGGATGTCCACCCCGACGCGCTCCATGGGGGCACCACCCACCAGATGACGCTGCAGCGGCGCTTGAGAGCGTTGACTTGGTCCTTTCTGAGCAGTGCAGGTGTCACAGCAGTGGACGTGGAGCTCGACGTCCCACCGGCAGCCCGGCCAGTAGAATCGAGCCCGCAGACGGTGCAGGGTCTTGGCGATGCCGTAGTGTCCAGTCCCCACCGCACCGTGAATGACACCCAGGACCGTGGAACGGAGCGCTCTTGGAACCAGCAGCTGGAGTAGGTCGTGCCCTCGACCCGACGCCTTCCAGCGGCGGTACAGCAGTCCATCATGGCTTTCGAGGCAGCCCCACTGCGAGTAGTACGCCTTCACCTCGAGTGCACAGCCAGTCCCCTCGGCCCGCTCCGGTTGCTGGCCCACCTCCAGCCACCTCTGGAGGAATTTCAGCATTTCATCCGCCGCCTGGGACGCCTGTAACTCAGCAGTGGAGAGTGAGAGATCGTGGGTGATACTCACTACGTCCGCACTCTGGACTTTGGGTCCCCGCTCCTCCTGCCACTGACAGTAACGGCACTCAGCTGCTGCACAGGGCCGCCGGGATAGCGCGTCAGTGTTGCTGTGCTGACGCCCCGCCCGGTGCCGGATCTCAAAGTCAAACTCCTGGAGGATTTCAATCCAGCGAGCCACCTGGCCCTCCGGGTTCTTGAAGCTCAGCAGCCATGTCAGCAAAGCATGGTCGGTGCAGAGGAGAAACCACCGGCCCAGGAGGTATGGCCGGAACTGCCACAGAGCCAGCACCACTGCTAGCAGCTCTCTTCGGGTGATGCAGTAGTTCCGCTCAGTCCGGCTCAGCACTCTGCTGAAGTAGGCCACAACTTTCTCGGCCTCCCCCTTGCCCTTGGACAGCACCGCTCCCACACCGACATTGCTGGCGTCAGTGTCCACAATGAACGGCTCGTTTGGAGATGGATACGCCAGGACAGGCGTATATCATGTCGATAATTACTGGTATTCTCAGCTTACATTCCTTAGGGAAATTTATACTGGATCATTTCAGACGGTGTTTACATTTTCTTTCATTCTTTTTTTAAAGGTTTTTTTGCCATCTGGGTAGCTAACGTTGGCCCTGCTGGTAATAGTCACTTTTCCACCCAGATGTTACAGCTGTGGGCTCATCGTTAATGTTAATTAAGAGCGTCACAGGAGAGGGAATGCTGCTGTGAGTATCAGCACTGCTGTGATTCAGTCAGATTTGTATTATAACATCAGTACTGCAGTTTACTTCTGCTTTACATTGTACTATTCAGCATTCCACTGTATTGACAATAAACTGAACATCTAATTTGCAAATCAGAAACAAGTGCATTGTATATTATACATGCACTCCATAGTGAACATCATACATGTATATGGGCTTTTTTATTATATCATGTCATTTTATTCTTGGAATCATGTGTTTTTATAATTAGATACTCAGTGGAGTCACATACTCTTTTCAGAAGTGCTTCTGAAGTTTCTAAATCCCCCCTGGACCATCTACCACATCTACTGCTGCTGCCTCCACCTAAGCGACATAGTCCACCTGGGATGCAGCAGAATCAAAGCTTCATTAGGTGCTTACATCTCAGAATGTGCTCCTCCTGGTGCCTCCACCTCAGCTACACCTTCATGAGAAGAAGCTGGCAGAACTTAACCCCAACATGTGGGCTGCACTGAGAATCTCTGACACTCCTCCTGTTCCAGTGGCTTCTGCTGAAAGAAGCTTGATGTTTGATTTTCTGTACCATTTATACTTCATGTTAGATATTCATATTGTATTTCATATATTCATTTAATTTAGCATATATTTATCTATAATTTATTATCTTGTTGACTATGCTGGTTGGGAATTATTTTCCTTTAAATAAAACAATTGTCAAAGACAAATCTATCAAGTTTCTTGTTAGTATAGTATACGCTGGCAATGCAAGGGGGCACCACCTAAAATCTTGCCGAGGGCGCCGGATTGGTTAAGGCCGGGCCTGGGCTGGGCTGAACTCGCCATTAGATCAGGCAGTTGTAAAGTTTCTTCTTCCCCCAACCTCTCAGTATGAACAGTGACCAGGTGGGGGCAGCATTCCGCTGATCCAGCGTCCAGCCTGCCGGAAGTCAGTAGAAGAAGAAGCTGCAGCTGCAGTTGATGCCAGTCCTGGTCTGACACGTGCTGGTCCAACAAGGATCCAGACTCAGTAAAGGTCCAACTCTTTAAACTTTGTGTTCAGTGCGGTTAAAGTGAGTTTTCCAGGAAGCTCCGGATTGATTCCTGTCGGTTTTTAAAGCTTGTGTCCGGAGTTTCCGTTCGTTTCCAATGTATGTATCATTTTTCAACAGAGCTTAAATGTGTCAGTCTGGTTCGATACTATAATATAATATTAGCATAAAGCAATATAAAAATTTATTTATGAGCCCCGCCTTCGTCTCATAGACCCTCATGTTATTCGAAAAAGCGCCGGTCAGCTTCAGCCAATAGATTTCGAGCTTCCGCTTTGTCAGTGTTACGACCCAGGGTTGGTGGGAGGTTACGGGGAGTGGTCTGTTGTGCTCTGCCGCTGCTCCCGCCTCTCCCCTCTGCGCAGGTGCTCCAGGTTAAGGTGATTGCTCCGTGGACCGGTATAAAAGCCAGAGCGTGCACGTGCTCTGGGTGGTCGTTGTCACCGTTGCTCGTGGTCGTTTCTCTCCTCCACCGTACACTTCTGGGTTATGTTTCTGGATCTCTTTTGTTTTCTTTTTTTCATTAAACTTTTCCTTTTACGCACATTACCCGGTCCCTGTCTCCCTCGTTTTGTTGCGGCTTTGAGCCGGCTGGAACAAACGTGGGGGCTCATCCAATCAGACTGCGGGGTGTTTGATCATGTGTGGCAGACACGTTTCGTTTCTGTTGTGCTTTGGCTTGGTTTGGTTTTTGAGTTAATTTGGAGTTTTGAGCGCGGCCGTCTGGCAATCCTGTTTTTTTTTTTTTTTTTTTTTTTAGTGGTCTTTAGTCAGGATTGTGTCTGTGTGTCTGGTAGCGTTCGGGGAGTGTCTCGTGACATCATTGCCCTTATTTGGATGTGTTTGCGCTCTTGGGGAGACACTCCTGGGAGTGCGTCCCGCTTACAGGTTTGGCGTGTGGAGCAGTAAAGGAATTGTCTTCCGTGGTTTCTAGTCTAGTCTGTTTGGGAGACATTATGGTAAGTGTATGACTTCTGATGTATAGCTCATGTGTTTTTGGTTGTAAAAGACGAGGATTTTCCTTGGAGGCTTAAAGGGGCTGTATCATGCTTTTTTAGCTCGTCCAAACCCTAGAAATGGCATTAACATGGTCATAGTTTATTTTCAGCGCTAAGGAAAAGTCATTTTGTGTGAAATAAAACATTTTCTGGGGCTAATTCTGAAACCCGGAAGAGAAAACGCTCTGTTTCACTGAAAATCCCGCCTCTCCCCCTGTGGACTTTGACTGACAGCTACTTCAACCAATCAGCGTTTCAAAACAAATACGCTAGCTTTAGCTCTTTAGCTCTTTAGCTCTAGCTTCTCCACACGCAAAAACGTCTTTTCCTGGGAGAAACTCACCAAGCGCAGACCCTTCAGACCCTTCAGACTCTTGCTCTTGCTTGACTGTTGCTTTCAGACGATGGTTAAAGTTTAATCTTGAAATCGGAGTTACAAAAAGCAGCAACGCTGATTGCCGAGGGCCTGCGGGAGGGGGGCTCAGGGGTGTGACGTGAACGTGGGAAAACAGAGCGTTTTCACGGGTGAGGGAGGGGCTGCCTCTCTGAGCAGCACAAACAGGAGGAAAGCTCAAACACGCAGGCACGAAGGAAAAAAACACTTTGGGGGTGTTTTAGGTGAGTACATAACTATATCACAAGGTTAAAACATACAAAAAGTGAATTTTGCATGATACAGCCCCTTTAAGGTTCCGTTCTCGCAAGGAGATCGTGTGCAGTGGGTGGTTTTAGGGACGGAGACGAGCTGCGGGTTGTAGATCCCATTCCCTTTCCCCTTACATCGGCTCGGGGTGTGTACAGGACGTTTTCGCCGCTGTGAGCAACACGTAATTCCCACCGCCACGTCTCCAGAAGACTAGGGAGGAGTTAGCCTAGGTTTTTTTTTTGGTTTGGTTGTGCAGATAGCGGATATCCTCGGCTTTGTTTTTTTGGCTGTACATCAGGTTGATATCGTTGTTGATATCATTGTCTCCAGGTAGGTTTGTTGGGCCATGGATGACGTTGTGGAAAGTTTTGTTGAGTTTTGGTAGATTGGAGTTTTGTGATAAGAAGCAGATTTCTGCCTTTGGGAAGCATTATCAGGTGGATGTTGGGGATTTAAGAAGAGGTGTGGATCAGGTTAGAGGAACTGCTTTGATGGAGAAAGGAGTGTTGATGATAGACCTGGTTGACCTGGGGCATCAGCGAGTGCCATGTTAACTTTTGAACAGCAGAGGGAGCTGTTGTTGTTACGAGCACAAGCTGAAGAGCAGAGAGGTCGTTTGAAGATTGAAAGAATGAGGCTTGAAAACGAGAGGCAACGAATGGAGCTGATTTGTGACGGAAGATTGGAGGGTGAAATGCGTCCAGCGTGGAGGTCAGTTGGATGAACTGAGTGATTTGAGGCTTGTTTCAAGGTTTAATGAGGAGGACCCTCAGAGTTTTTTTCTCTATTTGAGCCTGTCACAGAGGCTAGGGATTGGCCGGATTCGACTGGTGTACTGTTGTTGCAGTGTGTGCTGGTTGGGAAAGCACAGCAGGCATGCTCTGTTTTGAGTGGTGTTGACGGCGCCCGGTACTCGGTGGTTAAAGCTGCAGTTCTAAAAGCTTATGAACTGGTTCCCGAGGCATACAGGCAATGTTTTCGTGGAAATACTGATCATTGATCAACAAGTTCAAGAAAGTTACTTATATACAATGGAGTGAGTAAAGGTATGTAGAACTAATTGTCATGCCCGCTCCTCTGCCACTCTCCCCCTTCTACCTGTGGGTGAGCTGGCTGTGTGGGCGGCTCATCAGCGAATTGGAGTCACCTGTCAGGAGAGTGGCCTCATCTGTTTCACCTGTGCTGCTGCCTACTTAAGCTGGCTGCAGTCTCCCTCTAATGCTGGATCGTTGCACTCCCTGAGTCAGTTAGCTCCAGTGCTTCTGCACATCTAAGCCTTCTGTTCTTGTGGTTTCTGACCCCGTACCATCTCTGCTGCAGTCTGGACCACCCTTGTTTATCTCCCCACCTGCTCACCTGGCGGCCCTGGAGCTCAGTACCCCCCCGGACTCGCCTCCTGAATTGTGTCCCTCCAGGCTGCCAGAACCTCAGACCCGTCCACAGCTGCTGGTGGCAGCAATCACCTCACCCCCAAATTCCACATCCTCCGTCTGCGGTCCAGTCCGGTCTGGTCCGCTGTGCTCCGCTCTGTTTTCTCAAACCCCACAGCGCCCACATTGCTCCACTGCACCTCTGTTCGGCCTGGCCGGAGAAGCAGAGAAGCGCATGCGCGAGGAGCACATTCAGGCCTTTCAGAATAAAATGCCTACATGGTCCTGAATATGTATTTTGTAGAAAACACTAAATTTCTGGACAATAGCCTACAAATGGGCCATGTATATGCAGCTGTGTAAACATTCAGAAACGTTTGACTATAGCTTGATTACAGGCAAAATAGAAGTTTGTCATATAAAACTTGGTAGTGTGTTTTAACTTTTGTTTGTACCGCTTTTTGAAGTGTATATTTTAATCAATATGGTATGTTTATTCATGATATATCTAAAAATTGAGGACAAATAAAATGTCTTTAAACAGTTCAAGGTTTTTAATAAAGAAAAAATGATTTTTTTTTTTTTTTTTTTTTTTGTATAAAGCCAGAGGTTGTTGGAGTTCTCTTTCGTGTTTGGTGCATCTGAACTGTGGAAAGTTATGTGAACGGAGACCTGGACGGACCGGACCGGAGAGAAAAGTAGACCTTGGCTCTATTTTGGACTGACGGAGCGGAGCGGACCCAGACGGAGCCGAACGGAGGCTGTGAATCAGGTACAGTCATTAAAATAGCAACGTATTTGCTACGGGGGTCGGACCGAAGCGCAGCGCAGACGGATTATGTGGAATTTGGGGGTCAGATCCGTCCATCGCTGCCGGCTGGAGCAGCACCCCGGCTCACTGCCCTCAGACTCGGCCCTCGGACCTGACCAGTTAATAAACCTGTTAAACGCAGACTCCCTGTGTTGGTTTGCTTTTCTGCACCTGAGCCTCCGCCTTACTCCCATAACACTAATAGATTTTTATAGTAATCACTGCCAAACACCCAAAATTTTCAAATTAAAAAAATGTGTTAATATCAACCCCAAACCATATACAAACACATTAAAATATACTTTGAAATTTCTTGATTATTTTTAAAATGAAATATTGGGAATTTTCACGAGCAACACTTCATAAATTAAAAAAAGTTTAAAAAATTTAAAAAAAATTCTAAAAAAATCATTACACAAAAGATTGTTTTAAAATAAAAAAATTTTTTTTTTTTTTAGAATTTTACATTTTCTTTCTGTGTGTGCCTCAAAATAAATCAAAATAAGAATAAAAATTAAAAGCAACATTTTAAACACTTTTTTTGAATCAAACTTTTCATAAATTAAATTTACAAATTGCAATTTTTTCTACTTTATAAATTACAGATACAAACATTTTTGGAATTGTACTCCATAAATAACAAAAACAAGTTAGACAATTAGAAATTATAAAAAAAATAATAATAATTAAAAAAAAACATTAAAAAAGAATAAAAATTAACTGTCTACATTTGTTAGTGTTTTAAAAATATGTTCAGATTATAATCCCAATATGAAGGCATTAATTAATCATACTAAATTATTCGCAATTAATTGAATGTTCTAATAATCACAGTAAATAAACAAACTTGTCTGGAAACTCAGCTTTCACTGTTACAAGTCCCCAGTAGGTGTCAGTGTTGCTCCACGTTTCTGAGGCAGCTGCTGTGTGTGTGTGTGTGTGTGTGTGTGTGTGTGTGTGTGTGTGTGTGTGTGTGTGTGTGTGTGTGTGTGTGTGTGTGTGTGTGTGTGTGTGTGTGTGTGTGTGTGTGTGTGTACTTGTGCAGCTATAGTTGTGAGGACTATCATGGGTTTTTAACCTTAGAGCACATTTTTGCCGGTCCTCACTTTTCAACAGACCTTTTTAGAACTTTTTGAGGGTTAAGACTTGGTTTTTGGTTTAGGGTTAGAATCAGGTTTAGGTAAGGTTTAGGTAAAAGTTAAAGAAATAAACTGAAGGACAACATCAAAAATAAATAAAAATAGTTTTACATTTTAGGATAAAAATATTAAAACATAATAAATATTCAATAAAAACATTTTAAAACAAAAAAGAAATGTGATGTAATGTAATATGATAAGGTCATTTAATTAAAATTCCTTATTTAATTTTGAATGTAATAATTCAATTTTCAGTTTTACCAGTCGCCTGTAGGTGTCAGTGTTGCTACACGTTTCTGAAACAGCTGCTCTCTCTCTCTCTCTCTCTCTCTCTCTCTCTCTCTCTCTCTGTGTGTGTGTGTGTGTGTGTGTGTGTGTGTGTGTGTGTGTGTGTGTGTGTGTGTGTGTGTGTGATGTCTCGTTATTGTTTTATGTTGGGAAACTTGTTGAGATTACTCCAAATGATCTGTGACATGGATCTTCAGACAAGCTCCATGCCATCTGGAAGGTGAGAACATGAAACGATAATAAATAATAGTAATGATGTCATAACTCAGTGAAACAAAAATAATCAGCTAATTTATTTCAAATTAAAAGCACAAACTTTTGTTTCTAAATATATATTTTTTAAAAGGCTGTACATTCTGTTAAAAATATACCAACATTATTTGATTGGAACTAATTATTCAGAATTTTTTACATTTCTTAAAATATAGACAAAATTTCTTTAAAGCTAGGGTAGACGATGTTGTCCAAAAGCACTTTTTGTCATACTGAGTGAAATGCTCCTTGCCCCCTGGGAGAAGTCAATTCATTAAGTGGACGGAAAAAGGTGCGGAAAAAATCTGACCACTGTAGCGGCCAAAGGACAGTAAAAACTCCGACCAATCGGAAGGCGCGGACCGCTCTTAAGAAACCAATCAAATCCCTTCGCCGTTCTACCAGCCTCCTGCGCGTACACTTCAATGGCGTGCACTGGCCCTGGTTCAGTGCGCGCGCGCATTGCCAAGGCGCTCTCGGCTCGCGTGAAAAATAGAAGGAAGCGGAGCAGCGCTGCGCTCCTGTGCGCGTTGTGTGCGGCAGTCAGAAAGGTTAATAACATAGGAGGCAATCACAAACTCCCTGCGCGTGGCGCTTCCGCGTCCAGTGCGTTCGCTCCCGACGGGAGCTCCTCCAATGGGGTGGGAGCTGGGCGGAGCCTTGGGGAGATGCTACATTTGTGCTACATGCTAGTTTTCCAAGATCGTCGACCCTAGCTTTAAATCTGAAAAAAATAAGACAACAGAGAATCTAAATGTCGAAAAGTTCGTTCACTTTAGCATTATTATTGAGAAAAAACTTTAAAATATTTAAAAAAAATAATATTTCAAAAAGAAAAACTTCTAAATATTTGTAAAACAAAACGTTACATATATTTGTAATGCAAGCTCTCCAGATATACACATAAAATATCTAAAATGTGAAAAAACTTCAGAAAATTTTTTTTAAAAAATCAGAAAAATTCATCAATATTCATAAAATAAACAATTTCAGCATTAGTTTTTAACACTCTTTCAAAGTACATGTTAAAATATTAATAAAGAAATGTAAAATCTCTTTTGAAAAAGAAAAATCCAAAAACCATATATTCTAAAACATATTTGGAAATAAAAGAAAACCCTCTCAAAATCTTTTAAAATTTAATTGAAAAATATTTTGAAAAAACTATAATAAACTGTAGGGAAGAAATCCTTAAAATCTTAAAAACTATACAGAAAGATATAAAAAAAAATTCATTAAAAAATGAATATTAAAATACATATTTTTAACTAGTTTAGAATTTAAAAAATAAATAAATAAATAAATCTGCTGTGTATTGAAGCAGCATCTGGTCTCCTCTTCCTCCCGGTTCAGGTTAAAAAATGTCTCCTGTTCTTCGCCGCTCGTTCAGCCTCTATTTTTATAGCCGCCCAACATGGCCGACGACCGTTAGCAACACGCCGTTCTCCGTCTCCCCGCGGCGCCGACCTGAGCGATGCTTTTGAAAAACGCGTCTGAGAGGAACATTTCCCTGCAGTGTGGACATTAGTTTCTCCTGCACCCCCCCCCCCCCCCCCCCCCCCATTTCCACCCCCCTCCCCCCCTCCACGACAGCTGTTTGTCACAGTGAAGCACTGCCCAATGTTCGAGGGAAACCCGGGCGCTACGACGCCTTCAAGCTAACGCTAAACGGCCGTTCTTAATGACTCCTTCTTCTTCTACTTCCTGCATCGTTAAGGACTAAAACACTGCCAGAGGACAAGGCATGATGGGAAATTCATCTAATCCTGGAGTGTTTGAAAACAAACGGTGAACATCAGGCCAGAGAAACGAGTCCTGTCCTGATGTTGTAGATCCTTCTGTTGCTTCTTGATTGTCCCATCAGCATTTGTTAATTTGTTTATTATTATTACATTAATTTATTTCATTATTTTTCTCATTCGTCATTCAATCATTTATTTATTTATTTGTTAATTTTCTTATTTTATTTATTTAATTATTCAAATATTTTTCCAGCATTCATTTATTTCATTATTTCATTATTTATTGAATTTTTTTAATTTAATTATTTCCTTTATTTCAAACAGAAGACATAAAACAAGCTATCAACAAAATTCAACAAGATGGAGAAAATAAATGCTCAATATGGAGATGAGGTTAACCCCGCCCCATCTCCAGCACTCACACCCTGTTATTCAATCAGTTTAGGTTAATCAGATTGTAACTGTCTCATGTAAACAGCTAATCCGATATAGTACAATCAGACTGGAAGAGTGAATCTACACCAAGCCGCGGCTCTGGAACCAGTTATGGTTCTTTGGCTTCACTAATACAGATAGAAACTTAAAACATAAAATATTAAATAATAATAATAATTTAATTTACACAGCAGAGTCCCTTTCAAAAAACATTATTGGATTGAAAAAATAAATAAATATTAAAGAGTAAAACAAAACAATACAATTATTATTATAACAATAATAATGAAGTAATAAAGTTTCAAAAACTGTAAAATAAACCAAAAAAGCTAAAGTAATTTAGAAATTATTAAAAGTTTTGAAAGATTTTTTTTTATGTATTTTTGTGAAAAAAAAAATCATTTTTATGTTTTCCAATTATTTGATGTTTTTCAGGACAAAAAGAGAGTTTCATGTAGATTTATTTTGCTTATTTTAAATGTATTTTTTCCCTCATGCATTTTTGTATATTTTTTTTATTTTAACAAATTCTTTGAAAGTGTTCAAGGAGCATTTTTTTTAAATTTTCCAAACTTCCATCCCTGCCTGTTTCCATAGAGACGGAGTCAGAATGCTCTGTTCTCAAGCATCATTCAGGGAACAAATGCTGCAGTCTGTCTGTGGCAGTTTTTCCTGACAGGTGTTCATGACTCGCCGCTGGGCAACGGTGCTAACGGTCGGCGGCCATGATGGCGGCTATAAAAACGAGCGCCGACGCAGAACAGAGACATTTTTTAACCTCAACCAGGAGGAAGAGGAAGCAGACCAGCTGCTGCTTTTTAAACAACTTCTCTAAGGAGTGTATTTTATGTTTTCATTATTTTAAATAAGTTTATAATATTAATTTTGAACCATTTATTTCTGTATATGTAATATTTTAAGGATTTTTTTATTGTATTTTAAAACTTTTTTTTCTAAAAAATGTATTCACACTCATTTTACACAAAAACATAACATATTTTTAAAAACATTTTTGCTATTTTTTCTTTTTTTTGCATTTTTTTTTTTTGTATTTTATGTAGATATTTAAACCTACACTAAGGAACTTTTCAACCTTAATAAAACATTTTAATATTTTTTGTGATAATACATCGACTTACAGCTAGCTGAATGACCCCTCTGTCACGGCCTGAGGGCGTCAGTATTGCTTCACTTGGACTGAGCAGCTGTGAGGAGGGTGGTAGGAACCCTGCACACTAAAAAGCTCCAAATGTGCGGACTGCTTTACGGCATGCGTCACATCATGATATAACATTGTTTAGCCACCATTAGATTCATTTAGACTCATTACCTCGTCGCGATCCATCCTTCACACAGCCACTGGAAACAAATGTAGGTGAGTTCAGTCCAACAGCATGCCACCAGGAGCAGCATTTTACCACGCCGTGCGCTACTCCTCATGGGAACTGTAGTATTCCTTCAGGCAAAACACTACCGCTTTTGTCCACTGGCACCACCAAAATCAACGAAAACTGAAAGTTCCTTAGTGTTGCTTTAAAGACTTACTCATGAATATTTTAAGCAGTCATATGTATTTTAAATAATTTATTTCTGTATATTTCGAGAGATTTTGAGGAATTCAATTGTACTTTACTTATTCTTTTTCTTATCTTTTAAAATATATATCCAGATGTATTTTTTAACAAGTTTCTAACATGTTTTAAAAGCATTCTGTCAATATTTTTTCTTTTTAAATTTAAAGAATTTTTCAACATTTTTTGTTATGCCAGAGCATTTTAAATGTATTTTGATTTTTTTTCTGATGTAGTTTTTTAAACATATATTTTCAACAGGTGTGATATATGTTTGACAACATTTTTGGTGTATATTAAAATAATTTTTATTTATGTTTGCTTTGCAATTTTTCCATGTATTTGCAAGAATTTTCTTTACCGATTACTCTTAAAGAATTATCACGTATATTTTAAAATATGTATTCACATGTATTTTTAACAAGTTTCTAAAATGCTTTGAAAACATTTTGCTATATATTAATTACAAAAATGTATTTTAGTATAGTTTTTTCAATTTTAAAGAATGTTTTCCATTTTTTTAATGTAACAGGTTTTTTAAATGTATTTTTTAATATTTTTTCTTTTGTATTGTTTTTTTAAAAAATATATTTTAAATAAGTGTGATATATGTTTGAAAACATTTTTGGTATATTTTTAAAGAATTTTCATGTACGCGTTTTGTGCAATTTCTACATATATTTGTAAGATTTTTTTTATGATTACTTTTAAGGAATAATTATGTATAGTATATTTTAAAAATATATTTGCAGGCATATTTTAAAAATGTATAATATTTATTTCTCTATCTTTTAAGGTTTTAACAAAGTTTTCTGGAGTTTTTTAATGAAAACCTCAATAAATTGCAAGATAAAATAAAAAAAAATATTAAAACAATCTTGAAAATATGCAAGATACAATTAAAAAAAAATACTGAATAACCTCAGATGAATAAAAACCTTGAAAGTAATCATCCAAAGAAGTAGTCCCCCTGAGATACAGTTTTTAAATATGGAGATGCTTTTTGACAGATGGAGACCATTTGTATTTGCTAGCTGCCTAGCCGCCAGCTGGCTAAAGGGGTGGGGCTTATCTCGTCCAGGTTACCATGGAAACTGACCAGTTTGACTGTAAACAGTTCCTGGAACTCTCATCTAAATGCCTGTTGTTGTTGTTGCTGCAGTTGTTGGAGGTTGCCGACACCGAGGTCACTTTATTGTACGTTCATTCGTTTTTCCCGCATTGGCAGAGATGATCTGATTAATCTTCATTAACTGTGGACAAAAAGACGACCACCATGCAGTAATTAGCTGACCGTCAGGCAGCGGTTTGCTGAGTTATTAAAACATGGTTTTCTCCTTCAGCCTGATAATTATGTCTGTTTCTGCTTTTGTCCAAACTAAAAGCCTGTTTCTGAATAGAGGTGTGAGCTGATGATTTTTATTCAAATGTGTTTTATTATGACGATTCTAGATATTTAATCATGAGAGAAGCTTTTATAACATCCAGTCTGAGAGGAGAAGATGATGCTACACAACCTCAAAACAATGCAAAGAAAAGAAAAGATGCTAAAATATCCTCTGCCGAATTATTAGAAAAAATTCCAAACAGCACATTGGTGTGAATTACATCAATGAAGATGCAAAATGACCTCAAAAACATGCAAATTAAGTCAAAACAATACAAAAAAAAAAAAAAACAAAACAAAACAAAACAAAAAAACCCCTCAAAAAGACCGGAAAAGCATTCAAAACATCCCAAGAATTTTCCCAAATCTGACAAAAAGATGTAAAACAATATCAACAAGCTACTTTATTTTAATCTACATTTTTTGTTTTAATTTAGATTTTTTTTATGTTATCCTGCATTTTTTTATTTATTTTATTATAGATTTTTCAATTGTATATTTTGCTCTAGATTTTTTTACATTTATTTTAGATTTTTTTAATTAATTCTTGATTTTTTTCTACTTTTTATAAAGATTTATTTCGTTCTATCTTTATATTTTTTATATTATACTAGATTTTTCATTATACATTTTTTTTATTTTATTTTTAGTATTATTGTAGTATTTTTTTAACAGATTATACTCTTTCATTCTAGATTTATATTTTTTCTAGATTTTTTTTTCACCCTCACAAAATTAAAAACCAACAGTAGCCAGTTTAAATCCTTTCTTTTCTCTGATCTGATTATTTTCTTCTTCTCCTCTCTCCATCCATCCATCACCTGCAGCTCCTCCAGGAATCAAACTCCTTACCATCGATCGGAGCTTCAAACACTATATTAACACTCTTTCTGGGACTCGTGCACGACGTGTGCACGTGAGGGGGATTAGAAGTGTGTGTGGGCGGCGGAGTGAGTGTGATCACAGCTTTCATGTTTCAGGAGGAGCGGGTGATTAAAGGTGATTTACTGAGACGGTCCGTGACTGAGGGTGAGAGAGGAGGCTTTTATTTTGGCGAGCTGGAGGAGGATTCATCAGGGAAGAGCAGGAAGAGCTCAGGAGGAAAAAGAGGAGTTTATTAAAGGAGGAGGAGAGTACCGAGTACTGAGTACCGATACTCAGGACTGGCACCAAGCACCAATATTGAGAACAGCATGAGTATTGTGACTACTTCATGACACTCAGGACCAAAACAAGTAGAGATACTGAGAACCGATACGACAACCAATATAAGTAGTGATACCGAGTACTGATACTAAGTACCGATAGTGAGAACTGATACAAGCACTGTTACTATTTCATGACAGTAAGCACTGATGCAAGTACTGAAACCAATATAATTGGTGATACGAGTACCAACAAAATTATTGATAGTAAGTACCAATACAAGTACTAATGCAAGTAACAATACCATGGACCAATACGAATACTGTAAGTAGTTCACAACACTTGAAAGAGGTACTTTGTACTAATACTGATAAAAATACCAAAACCGAATACGATACAGGTACTGCTACCAAGTACTGGTACCATGGACCCATACAAGTACAGTGATTAGTTAATGTCACTGGGCATTAAAACAATTACCGATACTGAATACCAATATGACTATCAATAAAAGTCCAGATACCAAGTACTGCTACTGAAATTCCATAGCAAGTACATATTTCAAGTACCGATACAAGTATCAATACCAAGTACTTATACAAGTAGCATTACAGCAGATCAACACAAGTACTCTGACTAGTTCTTGACACTGGGCACCGATACAAGCACTGACACCGAGTACAGATACCAAATATGATTAATGGGTAGAGATATTGAATACCAATACCAGGCATCAACACTGAGTACAAACACTGAATACCAATACTGAGTATCAATACCGAGTAAAGATACTGAGAACAGATACCAAGTATAAACACCGAGTACAGATACTGCATACCAATACCAATTTTCAATACCGAGTAGAGATACTGAGTACCGATACCAAGTATCAATATGGAGTACAAATGCTGAGTACTAATACCAAGTATCAATACTGAGTACAGATCCTGAGTACCGATACCAAGTATCAATACCAAGTATCAATGTAGAATACAGATACTGAGTACCGATATCAAGCATCAATACCAAGTATCAATGTAGAATACAGATACTGAGTACAGATACCAAGTATCAATACCAAGTATCTATATGGAGTACACATACTGAGTACCGATACTGAGTACCAATACAAAGTATCAATAAATGTAGAATACAGATACTGAATACAGATACCAAGCATCAATACCAAGTACAGATACTGCATACCGATACCAAGTATCTATACAGAGTACAGAAACTGAGTCCTTTACCAAGAATCAATGTAGAGTACAGATACTGAGTGCTGATACAAAGTATCACTAGAGTACAGATACCATGTATCACCTTGGAGTACAGATACTGAATACCGATACCAAGTATCAAGACCGAAATCAGATGCTGAGTACCGATACCAAGTGTCAATATCAAGTACAGACTTAGTACTGAAACCAAGAATCAATATGGAGCAGAGATACTGAGTATTGATGCCAAGTTTCAAAATCAAATGCAGATACGGAATGCTGATACTAAGTAGAAATACTAAGTATAGAAACTGAGTACCGATACCAAGTATCACTACAGAGTATAGATACTGAGGACCAATGCCAAGTATCAATACAGAATACAGATACTGAGTACCGACACAAGGTTCAAAATCAAGTACAGATACTGAATACTGATACCAAGTAGAAATACCAAGTACAGATACTGAATACCGATACCAAGTATCAATACGGAGTACAGATCCTGAGTACTGATACCAAGTGTAAATATCAAGTACAGATCGAGTACCGATACCAAGAATTAATACAGAGTACAGATACTGACTGTCAATACCAAGTATCAATACCAAGTACAGATACTAAGTACCGATACCGATACCAATACCAAGTATCAATGTAGAATACAGATGCTGATTACCAATACCAAGTAGAAATACCAAGTACAGATACTGAGTACCGATACCAAGTATCACTAGAGTACAGATGCTGAGAACCAATACCAAGTGTCGATACTGAATACCGATACCAAATACCAACATGGCATACAGATACTGAGTACCGATACCAATTGTCAATATCAAGTTCAGATACTGAGTACCGATATCAAGCATCACTACAGAGTACAGATACTGAGTACTGATACCAAGTATCAATACTGAGTACAGATGCTGAATACCAATACCGAGCATCAATACCGAGCACGTAGCATCATTAGCATGTGAATCACTGTGTGCCCCTGCACAATATCGGTATCTTTATCTGTTCATCCTTCACTGTTTCAACACTGATCAATGTTTCCCAGATGCCTTGAGTTATTGATCAAGGCTGATTGATTTGTAGCAAAAATGTCCTCCATATTTACCTACTTCCTATAGTAGATACCTGAATATCCCTCCAAAATAAAAGCAGTAAAAAACAAGCTGTGCTTCTATTAATACATCATCTCAGATTCATCTTCTCATTGAAGTCTCTAAAGTTATCAAGATTTTAACAGCAACTCCACCTTAAATTAATTTATTGCAACACAGATGGAAACAAATGATCTTTTTCACATAAATTCCAACTCAAATTATCTGATTTCACACAATTTCCACCTTAAATTAGCTTATTGTGACATAAATGGAAACAAATGATCTTTTTTCATGCAAATTCCACCTTAAATTATCTAATATTATGAAATCTAAGCCTTATTTTTTTCTCATTTTACATAAATTCCACCTTAAATGACCTCTTCTCACATAACTTCCACCGTGCATGATCTGATTTCACATAAATTCCACCTTAAATTGTCTTTAACATAAGTTTAAACATTAAGTCATCTTTTTCAGCTAAATTCCACCTTAAATGATGTGATTTTTACAGAAATTCCAGCTCCTACTGGGATCCTACTTCACATAAATTAAATGATGTTACTCAATATAAATTCCTCATTGAACGATCTTTTTTCATATGAATTAAACCTTAAATTATTTCATTTTAACATAAATGTGAAGTTTAAATGATCTTACTTCATATAACTTACACCTTAAATGATCTTATTTCACAGACTGGCTGAATTCCGTTCGTGTTTCTCTCAGCAGAAACTCTCAAACTGCAGGAAAAGCCATTTTTAGCGGAGATAAGATCAAATGAGGCTTTTAACAGGAAGTCAGGAGCTTTAATGTGAAAAGAAATAAAGAAAAGAAACGACGCTGCGCTCAGCGGTAAATGGAGTTTCATCGTCTTTATCTCCGTCTGCAGCGGCGCTTTAAATCTCTGCAGCCGTTCTGACGAGCTCGCAGTGATCCAGGGGTCGCTTTTTAAAACACACTATTGGATAGCATTTAAGGTGGAATTTGTGTGAAGAAATATCATATATGGTTTGAGTTATGTGAAAAAAGAGCATTTGAAGTAGAATTTATCTTAAAAAAAGATCATTTCAAGTGAAATTTATGAGAAAAAAACATAATTTAAGGGTGGCGTTTTGGTGAAATAGATCATTTAAGGTGGGATTTATGTGAAAAAGATCATTGAAGGTGGAGTTCATATGAGAAATGATCATTTAAAGTGGAATATATGAAAAAAGATAATTTAAGGTAGAATTGATTTGAAATGAGATCATCTGAGGTGGAATTTCTGTTAAAATAGGAAAATCCAAGGTGGAATTTATTTAAATAATATTATTTTTAGTTGGAATTCCTACCAAAAAAAGATCAATTTAAGGTGGAATTTATATAAAATAACAGAAAATCCACTGTAAATGGTATTTCACCTAAATTCCACCTTAAATGACCTGATTTCACCATGAGTTAAAGTGGAAATTATAGGAAATAAGATCAGTCAAGGTGGACTTTCTGCTAAAATAAGATGATTTAAGGTGGAATTAAAAAAATAAGATTAAGTTGAAATTTCTGTTAAAATAATAATAATTAAGGTGGAAAGTCTGTTTTAAAAAGATCATTTCAGGTGGAATTTAAATGGGAAAAAAGAAATTCTACCTTAAACGATCTTATTTTAAAATCATTTAAAGTGGAAATTATATGAAATAAGATCATTTAAGGTGGACTTTCTGGTAAAGTAGGATGATTTAAGGTGGAATTACAAATCAAAAATTTCTGTTCAAATAATATTAACTAAGCTTGAAATTTTGTTAAAAAAGAGATTTAAGGTCATTTAAGGTGGAATTTATTTGAAAAAATATCATTGAGGGTTGAATTTCTAAGAAAAAAAGATGTTTTCAGGGGGAATTTATGTGAAATAAGATCAGTTAAGGTGGAATTCATGTGAGAAAAGACCATTTATGGTGGAATTTATGTTAAATAAGATAATTTAAGGTATAATTTTGGTGAAATAAGATCAGTTTCAGTGTATTTTATGTGAAATAAATTGAGAAAAGATCATTTAAGGTGCAGTTGAGAGGAAATAAGATCATTTAAGGTAGACTTTCTGTTAAAATAAGATTAATTAAGGTGGAAATTATCTTTAAGAAGGATAATTTAAAGTGGAATTCATAAGAAAAACCAGAAATTTCTCCTTAAGTGATCTCATCTATGGATGAACTCTTCTAACCCATTCTTCTTAAACTTCCAGTAACTCAGTGAATTTCAACGAGACTCTTCTTCTTCTTCTCCTGTGGCGCCTCGGGGTAGATTGTCTTCTCTGACGCCGTGAGCTGAAAGCTACTCGTCTCTCTGGAGTTCCAGAGCAGAGATTTACCCAGAAGCCTTTGCTCCACATTTACAACTTAACTTGTTTTTTTATGTAGTTTTCCTTTCAGAATAAATTCGCCTTGAAAATCAGGTCCGTTTCCACGGCAACGGCTGGAACACTGAAAACGACCGAGCAACAATGTTGGGCCTTGAAAATTTTATGAAATTTTATTTGAAAACTGGGATTACAATTTTTTTTCATTAAAAAAAAAAAATAATTAGATGAAATGAATATTTTTTAATTTACATTTACAAATCAATCTGGTGAAATTTGTCATTTTTATTAACTTTTGAATTGTTGCTAATAAATTAACCACAATGAACAAAAACAATAAACATAATTAAATAAATTGATTATAAAACAGATCAGTAAATGGATAAATAAATTGATTTGAAAAGAATAAATAAATTGATAAGAAAATAAATAATTAGATTAAAAAAGATAAGCAAATGAATAAATTGATTAAAAAAGAATTAATTGTTTGAAAAATAAATGAATAAAAAATTGTTTAAAAAACTAATGAATAAATAAGTTTGAAAAATAAATGAATAAATTAAAAAAAAATTCAAAACAAACTTTTATAAACAATGTAAGCCCGTCTCCTTGGCAACGGAGGAGAACATCAACTTTTCTCGCTGACGAACCCAAGAGACATTTTCACTCCGCACAAGGTTAAAAACAGATTTTCATTTTTTACAGTGTAGACTCCAGCACTCTGCCACTGAGAGGTCAGAGGTCAGGTTCCCTCCAACCGCCTGAGATGGCAATTAAACCGGCCTCTTGCTGGTAGGTGAAGGTTCCAAAACTCAGTTGGAGACAGTTTCTCCTCCTGATTGGACGGATTTCTATATACTGTAAAAAAAAGTGTGTTCACAATCCAAGATGTAAAAGTGAGTTAAAACTACTGAAATGATCAATTTTACAAAAACAGAGATCTGGATAGAAGAATTTTAAATCAAGAAATAAGTCTCTCTGTCTTTAATTGATCTGTAATCAAGTAAAATGTATAATTTCTCCAGTTGTAAGAGTCTCTTTCTCTAATTTAGTGATATCTTATATTCGGGTAAAATTTGTTACAGTGTGAAGCCAAAATGTTTGATCATATTTTCAGAGTTGACGTCGCTCCAGAGACTCTTATTTTGTACAGTGGTTTCCTCGCTGCCACCTCTTGACTCCTCCCCCTCCCCTCCGTCCGCACGTTGATGAAACCCGACACCGTCCTGACCTCCTCTTCCTCCTCCAGCTCTGTCTTTATCTTTTATTCAAGCTGGTAAACAAAGAGAGATTCCTGGGGTCAGAGGTGATCACAGACTCTATTTGCTGGGAAGAACTTTTACACACTGCAAAAAATGAAAATCTGAGCAAGTTTTTTAAAATTCTTCTGGGTGAAAATGTCTTATTTCCTTAATTTGCAATAAATTCACTGATAAATTCAACTTTCTTCTTTCAAAATAAGAGTTAGGCTGATGTCACGTTAGCTCATCTTTTTATATGGCGTCACCTTAGCTCCGCCCATCTTTTATATACAGTCTATAGTGACGTAACGTTAGCTCCGCCCATCTTCTATATACAGTCTATAGTGACGTAACGTTTGCTCCGCCCATCTTTTATATACAGTCTAAGGTGACGTCACGTTAGCTCCGCCCATCTTTTATAACACTGCACCTTTAAAGAATCAACCTGCTCAAGTCAGTCAGTCCACTCTTTAAGGTTCTCATCCCATCATTCCACCTGCTAAATGACCTCATTGCGAAGGTGATGAAAACATTTCTCTAAACGACCGGACGGCAGAAGAAAGGAAGCAGGTTTTGAAATCCAGCATCACCGTGGCGACGGGAACATTTCTGTTTTTTTCTTGAGCATGAGGAAGATCAAAGTCTGGGTCGGATTCTGCCTCCAGGGATTAGAGTCACCCCGGTTCTCCACGGACTCCTCGTGGGCCGGACGACTTCAAAGAGGAGCGAGCCGGCGAGCGATTCAGCCGAGGGAACATCTGTCCAGACAAGAAACGACAAGGAAACATTAAAACAATGACAAATAAAACAGTGATCAAAAATAAATACGTAATATGCATGACAAAAAATAAAAAATAAATAAATAAAAAATATACATATAATATATAAATTTAAAAAATTCCAAAATAAATAAAAAAAGAAAAAATAAATGACAAAAAATAAATACATAATAGTGAAAAAATAATAAATAGAAAATAATAATTTAAAATAAACAAAAACATAAAAAAGAAATGACAAATTAAAAAGATCTAAAATAAATACATAAAGAAAAAGAAAAAAAGAATTGACAAAAGAATAATCAAAAATAAATACATAAAATAGGAATAATTAAAAAAATAAATAATACAAAAGAAAATAAAAGGAACTCGCTGTTCAATCACTAAAAAAATCTAATTAAAATGGCAAGCAGGTCTGGATCTTGTTATGTCAAAAAATCATGAATTTTGAACTACATAAATGTGACTGAAATGTTGATTTTAAGGGTTCATTGGTCTGTTTGAACAGAAAAACTTTTAATTTGAAGGAGATTCAGTGTTTCAGTTTGAAATCCAGATCACCACCCCTAGCCTTAATAATTCCTAAATATTAGTTTCTATTACTTTAATTCATCTTTGAATATAGAAGGCCTTTTAGTTTGAAGGAGTTTGGGGATTTTATTTTGAAACTCACATTGCCACTAGCCTTGCTAATCCTTAAATATCCATTTTCGTTACTTTCAGTCATTTTCGAATACAGAAGGACTTTTATTTTGAAGGAGTTTGGGTAATTTAGCACAACTTAGATCAACCGCTTATTAAATGCTTTTTTGTATATTTTTGTACATCTGTTTCGAATTTCATTGGAAGCAAAAATAAAATATTCTGAAGGGTTTGGGGCAGCAAACATTCGCTATTTTTTATTTGTGGACAGGTATTTATTTTTAAGGAGTTTTTTTGTCTTATTTTGAAAAGCATAAAATGCTAACTGCTTTAAAAGATTTTAAAAGTCACTGAATGAAGGAACTGACTGTCAGAGTTTGATTGACAGCTGCTGTCAGCTGAATGATGTCATCACTCTACACCCATATATGGTCATGAGAGTCACATGACCCCAGAGCAACTCGACAGATAAAAAAAACAATCTCCTCTTTGCATAAAATGCCTCAAATATCTAAATTTTGGGCAAATGTGAGAAAAAAAGTATAATTTCCGATAGAAAAATTAGTTCTCTTTCTGTCTGTGTCATTTTCAAAACATTTAGAGTTTTAGTTTTGACACTAGAGGGCTCAGTTTTTGAAAAACGTGACATTTTCTCACATCTGGCTCCATTTTAAATGACGGGCAAGAATCTTTGGAAGAAACAGAGGACACATGTTTTCTTTCTCAAGAAAATGGACACATTTCAATGAGTTTTCCCTACATATGCTATATCATCTTGTTCAGAACGATCTCCTGACGCTTCACGAGTGCTCGGTTTGCTGATAGTAGTCACGGTTTAGACACAGTCGCTACTTGTTTGAGGTGATTTGAAAAGTGATTGTTTTCATTGTATGACTCTTTTCCCATTATAGCGGATGGAGGCAGGAGCAAGGCAGGATTTTGGGACTCAAATTTTGAAGGCTAATAAAATCCACACCATGTGACTCATTAAAAGGTTGTTTCAGATATGTTGTTCAGCAGGTTCCACTCTTTAATTTAGTGTTGTTTAATAGTCTCTATGACAATCGACTTCGGAGAAAATTTGTTTGAGGACCAATTTTGAACAAAAATTTGAATTTGAAAGGCAAATTTTGGACTTCCTGTTGGATTTAGATCAGAGGTGGTAATGAGTGATCTCTAGATCTTGACGAGACGAACGAGTGAGCATTGGTTTGAGCTCTCTATGACATACCTACGAGTCGTGGCCACCATTTTTGTGTATCTAGGTGGTGCTAGAGAGCATATTTTGGCAGTGAAGGGGTTAATTTTAAAATTTTTATAAATATTTTACAGGTCATGATGTTTACGGCAAATTTGGCGTGTTTTGGAGAATGTTTAGGAGGTGAAATTTGATGTCAAAGATGTTGTGGAATAATAAACAACAACTGTAGTTGTTTGAGGACCAAATTAGAGTAAAAAGCTTATTTTGAAAGTCAAATTGCAGACTTCCTGTTGGCTTTAGCTCAGAGATGTCAAAGAATGATTTTTAGATCTTGATGAGAAGGACTAGAAAGCATTGGTCTGATCTCTGGACGATATTCCTACGGGCTGTGGCGGCCATTCTAGTGTGTCTAGGTGGCGCTAGAGAGCACATTTTACAGTTATGGGGTTGATTTTTCAATTTCATAAAATTTTTCACCATCATGATGTTTTTGCCAAATTTGGTGAATTTTGGAGCATGGTAAGGGGGTGGAATTTTTGATCAAGGACACTGTGGAATAGTAATTTACTACTGTAGTTATTCTGTTTGGTATAACCAAATTAGAACAAAAATCTTACTTTGAAAGGCAAATTGTGGATTTCCTGCTGGATTTAGATCAGAGGTGGTAATGAGTGATTTTTACGGGTGTGGAAACGAGCGCTCTGGCCAATGCAGAACTGAACTAACCCCGCCCACCACTCGTGGTGTAGGCGGATAAAACAAGCGCTCCCGCGGCCGCCCCTCACCACTGGCCGCCACTGGTTTTGGAGCATGTTTAGGGGTGAAATTCAAGGTCAAAGATGCTGTAAAATAACAAAAACAAACACTCAAATCTAATTCCTAAAAAAAAAAAAGAAAATAGTAAAAAAAATCAGTATTTGAATGAACTGGTGGAGACAGAAACGAGTTGGCAGTAGCTACAGTTCGTTCAGCTCCTCCAACAGGCTTTCCAGCAGAGATCCAGTTGGCAGCGGGCCGTCTCCACAGAGCCCAGATGGATTATGGGAGCGGTGGTCATCGACAACAGATGTGTCGCCGCGGCAACCAGACGGATGCTTCAGCCAGGTCCAGGACGAGACGCCAAATCACGACGAGAAGTCAAGCAATGGACGAATTTTACATTTCTTCCACTCAGCTGGTGCAGATCCAGAAAGAGCTTAATATAAAACTTGCACCAACTTCACTGTTTTATGTTTAAGAAAATAAAAGATGGAAAAAAAAAATACTCTGCTGCTTGTTTAAAGGGAAAAAAATCAATACACTGCAAAAAAAAAAAGTTAAATCTGACATTTTTTTTGGAAACTTGTTTGTAGTAAAAATATCTTGTTTCACTTAATTTATGTCAAATCACGTAAAAAAAGTTTGAGTAAATTAAAAGGGATTTTTTTTTAAAAGGCAATGCATCTTAAACGACGACAAGGTTGACAGATTTTTATTTTTTTTCACTAAAATTAAGGAACTTTTACTTTGAAATTAAAAAAGAATATATGGCAAAAACAAAATGTATAATTTAGCAAGGTGAAATAGCATTACAAATTTTCTTTTTTAATATGCTTTTTATTTAAAGGCAAGAAAACTTTCTCTTGTTTTTGGCAGATTGTTTCACTTATTTCAAAGTAAAAGTGTCTTCATTTAAGGGGAAATCTGGGATATTTTACCTTTAATTTGAGGCACTTTTACCTTATTTTTAAAGATAATTTTCACTTGTTCTTGGTTGATTCTTTTCACTTAATTTAAAGCATCTATATCATGCTTTTTTAGCTCATCCAAACCCTATTATTGGCAATAACATGATAATAGTTTATTTTTGGCGCTAAGGAAAAGTCATTTTGTGTTAAATAAAGGATTTTCGGAAGTTAATTCTGAAACTCGGAAGAGGAAACGCTGTGTTTCACTGCAAATCCCGCCTCTCCCCCCGGTGGACTTTGACTGACAGCGAACTTCAACCAATCGGAGCAACGGTAGCATCTCTACGGGTTAGCTTTAGCTCTTTAGCTCTAGCTTCTGTACACGCGCAGACACGCAAAAACGTCTTTTCCTGTTAAAGATAAATTTACTCAAAATGCAGATTTCAAGAAATTTAAAGGACTTGTTTTAAAATAATTGAGATAATTTTCTTCTATTTGGTAGGTTGTTTCCGTTAAATTAAAAAAAAGTTTCCCTTAAATTAAGAGGAAAAAAAATCCAACAGCAGAACATGTGCAAATTGTTTAAATATAAGATAATTTGCCTTAGAATAAGAGCCTTTATCTTAGAGGTGTGCTGATACATCGATTATTAGATTAATCGTGATGCGACACATAATGATTCGATTACGATTCATAAATATTTAAAATCGATTATTTTTCATAATAACTAGACACCAGGAGCACGGACGCCACTTGCGGAACCAAAGTATTGTTCCTACGCACCACCCGGACATCTGTAGTGACGGACCGGTTAATATGGCGACAGCTAGCCCTTTAGCTACAGTAACAGAGTGTGAGATTCATTCTTCTGGATTAAAAGCTAGTGCTAAATGCCAACGCTGCTTTTGCTAAAGAGAAAATCATTCAAAGTTCTCGTCCACAACATATTCATCCAATAGATATTCGTCCATTTTACGCTACACTGGAACAAACAGCACCGTGTAGCCTCATGTCGCCCCGGAAACAATGAGCCGTACTGCGCATGGCGCGGCGCCGTAAACAAAGCTTTCAGTTCAGAGGTCAACAAAACAACCAAAACATTTATCTCTGTAATATGCCTGAAAGAAGTCCAGAGGCGTTTGGCAGCGTGAGGATGTTTATTCCAAGAGCAGGTATCAGAAACATGCGTTAGCATCGGCAGTCGAAAAAACACACACACAACAACACTGCAGCATCCGTAGCTCCCGCTGACGTCACACTACCGCCTCGACATATAGACATAGATATCTAGATGTAGGTGTCTAGATATGCTGCACGCCAAGTAGTAAATTCAAATTGAACATATATCTGCATATATGACATATCTGCTATTGTTTGCACTTAAGGGAGGTAACTGTTGATCTTTTGTCAACAGGGGCAGCCTTTTGTTGTATTGGCTCTTTAGGCCACAGCTGCAGGCACAAAGTTTATGCCATGGTTGCTGATGGACCACTTGACATCAATAAAAAATACTTTTTTTGAATTTGTTTGATTACTTTGATTTATGTATACCGAGAAACAGCTGTACATTGTTTCAAAGTATGAAACAATGTACAGCTAACATTAAAATCTGTTCGGATAGTAAAAGGCTACAATCATACAATATTGCATGCCCCAGCTGCCGAACAGGACAAGGGGGAAAAAAAAAAAGATTTATGTATACCGAGAAACAGCTGTACATTGTTTCAAAGTATGAAGTGGGCACGAAGTGAGGGGGAAAAAAATGCACAAAAAATCATGATAATAGTTTTTATCATTAATATCGTGATAATCGTTGAATAATCGAATCGTAGCACCCTGAATCGTAATCGAATCGAATCGTGAGGTGCCTTAGATGGCACACCCCTACTGTATCTTGTTGAAACATACTTGAGTGCATTTATCATAAATCAAGTTCAGTTTTGTTTGCACAAATTCCAGAAATTGTCCCTTAAATTAAGGAATTGGGGGGGGGGGGGGGGGGGGGGGGGGGAATTGACAAGTGAAAATGATCTTAAATTATTAAAAGTAAACTTCAAAAATATATTCCTGCAAGAAAAGGGGACTTTCATTTAAGAGAAGTTCTCTCAAATAGACACATTTACCAAGTACCATTTTTAGATATTTTTTTTCCCCTTAATTTAAAGGTGCATTAAGGAGTTTGCACGTTTTATGCGAAACAGTTCCCCCTGCAGGCCTTGGGCGTAACGCAGCTTAGTGAAACACGTGTCTGTGGCTTGCGTCCATGTACGTGCACGGAAGAGGGGAACTCCTTCCTCGCTCTTTTAGTAGCGCTCGAGTAAAGTTTAAGGGCCAATCCCAATTCTACCCCTTACCCCTACCCCTTACCCCTACCCCTATGATATGCGCGTTCACGAGGCTTAAGGGCTATCCCAATTCTCCTTTTTGAATAGGGGAAGGGGTAAGGGGAAGGGCTATTTCACCCCTTTCAGCGAAGTCTGCATCGATGCTCCCTATTCTCAATAGGGGTAGGCGGAGTTTCACATTGGCCAGAAAAAAACAACATGGCGCCCACCACGGAGTCGCACAAATGTAAGATTGCTTTCTGTATACTATTTAAAAAGCTATAAAAAGTGCATTTGCTTCACTGAATTTATAGATAAACTAGCGTGACAGTGTCCCAGTCATGGATTAACGTTTTAGCGCTGCGCAGCACCGTTTCCAATCGTGAATTTGTAACTTCTTTAGAGCACTAATCACTGAATTAACGTCATCCTTTATCATGTTTTTAACGTAATATGTTAGACACAGGGACCCCCGATGAAACCCGACTGCTGATTCAGTTTAGAGCCGGGTTCCTCAATTAGCGGACCGCGGTCCACGACCGGACCGCGGCACACCTCGCTGCGGACCCAGGGCAAATGTATGGAAAAGAAAAAGAAAAAAAATCTTTCTTTAAACGCTCCATGTTCCGTGTGAGCACCGTTCTGCACCGTGCCGCTCTGCGCGTGTCCAGCGCACTCCGTCGCACCGCACTGCTCGGCAGTCCTCGGTATCGCACCCCCCCCCCCCCCCCACAGGGCGCTGAAGTCCGGACCCATGCTTGTATATAAAAAGCAAATGTGGACCTTCAAGATTTGTATTTGAGGACCCCTGGTTTAGAGGTTAAAAAGGAAGAAAAGTTTTTGAAATCAAAATACAGCGCCAAAACACATTGGGAGTAAATTATATTATTCGTCTAAGCTATAATATGTCAGTAATAAAACGTGTTTATATAAATATATCTGTATTACTTTAGGAAATTCATAAAAGAAAATGGCTTGGAAGGGGAAGTTACAGCCCAGCAAGCTTCAAAAAAGTGGGAGAACCTCAAAAAGAAATATAATACCATTTTTAAAAAAATAAAAGTAATTTCTAATGTAATTTCTATCATTTCTAATATCCATAATTTTTTGTTGTTATAGGAGTGCGGCGGGGCTTAAAGGGCCAAGGGGTATCCCAATTCATAGTGCTGCAAAGATAGCCCTAGCCCTCAGCCCTATTCTAAAAGGGGTAGGAGAGTGATAGGGGTAGGGCTAAGGGCTAAGGGGTAGGGGTAAGGGGTAGAATTGGGATTGGCCCTAAGTTTCTTTTGCCTGGTGGGTCTGTGCTGGAGTTGTGGCAGTGCTAGAAGCCGGTCTGTTCTTACTTTCTGGAAGATCCATCCTCATATTGCTCAGTTGTTGCTGCTAAGCATCTGGCAGAGTCTTCTTCTTCTTCTAAGCCCTTGAACCCCTGGAGGGCCATAGGCCATCCACAACAGTCCGCCAGCGTCCACGGTCCTGGGCGATTCGCTCCAACTCCCTCCAGGTGTAGCCGGTCTGCTTGGCGTCTGCCTCCAGGTCTCTTCTCCAGGTGTTCTTTGGTCGGCCTCTCTTTCTCTTCCCCTGAGGATTCCAGGTCAAGGCCTGTCGTGTAATGTTTGTTGATGGTTTCCTCAGGGTATGCCCTATCCATTGCCATCTTCTCCTCCTGATCTCTTCTTCTGCTGGCACTTGGTTGGTTCTTTCCCAGAGATCTGCATGACTGATGGTATTTGGCCAGTGGATCTTTAGAATTCTTCGCAGGCATAAATTGATGAAGGTCTGGACTCTTTTAATGGAGGTCTTTGTTGTTCTCCACGTCTCTGCTCCATATAGAAGGACTGATTTGACGTTGGAGTTGAGCAGGCAGATTTTGGTGTGAGATGTTATAAGGTTGGATTGCCAGATGTTCTTTAGCGCTACGAACGTTGTTCTTGCCTTCCCGATGCGGGTCTTAACATCTGCATCTGTTCCTCCCTGCTGGTTAATAACCTTCCAAGGCAGGTGAAAGTCTCGACCTCATCCAGGTTGTTATCTCCCAACTTCACCGCTTCTCTGCTGGAGGCGTTGATTTTCAGGATCTTGGTCTTGTTGGGGTGGATGTGGAGGCCGACTTGTGAGGCGTGGGAGGCCAGTCTTGTGGTCTTGTTCTGCATCTGTTGTTGATTGTGGGAGAGCAGAGCAAGATCATCAGCAAAGTCCAGGTCGTCCAGCTGAGTCCAGAGGGTCCTGTAAGTCCTGTAAGTGGCGCTATTTTCTCTCCCTTCATATCACTCCGCGCCGCCTCCAGCCGCACTGGTTTCACTTCGTTTACCGCGAGTAAAGTTAGCTCCAGCGGTATCCAGTCATATGAAGGGAGAGAAAATAGTGCCAAGCGTTTACGAGGTCTGACTTTTTCGTGGACAACAGTTTGTGATGCAAATATATCACTCTTTCGAACACATATTGGTTTGAGAAGAAAAACGCTTTATTTTCGTGCCCCCAGCAAACTTGCCGGACTACTTTCCTCTGGACGTAAACCGGACAGGATCTCCGCTCACTGGACGCTGTCAGGGGTCAGGGGTCAGTCTGTGTGAATGAACAACACTGCTGACTGGGATGCCACACAGAACTGTCCCTTTAATGCACCTTTAAGGGAAAAAAATCCACCAACAGAAGAGGTGAAAAATGTCCTGAACTCAGAGAACTTCTCAGAAATTAAGTCTTTCTATCCTGATGAAATAGAATTTTTAAGTGAATGTCTGCTAAATCTAGCAAAATTAGATGTTTTCACTCCAAACAAGTTTTTAAAACTTGCTCAGATTTTCTTCCATTGAGGTGAAACGAGGTTTTAATCTCCCTCGTGTTCAATACAAGCTTTAAATCTTTCTAAATCCTGACATAAATGAAAGCAGACAGACTCTGGATGATCTGATTAGAGGCTAAATGACTGGAAGTGGCTTTAATTTGAGGAGAACGCTTCAGTTTGGGTCATCAGAGGCGTCAGTTCTCATCAGCAGGCGTCTGGATCTTCATCACAAACATCCGGGAGGAGCAGATGTTGAAAAAAGAACAAAATCGTGCTCTCTATCCTGCTTTAGGTTTTCCCATCAAGCAGTCTTTCCACACTGCAAAAAAAATGTAAATCTGAGAAAGTTTTGGACTGAAAAGTTCTCATTTTACTTCATTTATGATAAAATTAAAATTCTCACTTGTTGTTTTTTTTTTTTCATTTTAATTTAAAAGTTCATTAATTAAACGGGAAAACAATCAACCAATATATATCTTAATTGAAGACAAATTGTCTCACAACCAGTCCCTTTATCCCGCTGAAATACACTTTTTAAATGGATTTTTGATAAATCAAAATAAATTTATTTTTTTCCCCTAAAATTTAACTTTTACCTGAAATTAAGGGGGAAAAAAAAATCTGAATGTTGTTTTATGATGAGAAAACTTCCCTCAAAAGAAGCTCCTTTACCTTGATGAAATATATTTTTAGTGGATTTATCCTAAATTAAGATCAATTTCACTTTTAGCATTGACAGATTGTTTTTCCTCTTAAATTAAGGATTTTTTTTTACCTTAAATTCAGGGAATAAAATTCTACCAAACAAACAAGCGAAGCCAGTTTTAAATCAGTATGTCTTAAAAAACTCATTTTATGTTGCTGTTATCTACTTTTTTGTGAATTTATCTTAAATAAAGACAATTTCTGTTCTATTAGGAGAATGTTTTATTTATTACAAAGTAAAAGTATCTTAATTTAAGAATAAAATGAAGTCTTTCTCTCTTGATGAAAAAAAAATAGTGAATTTATCTTACATCAAGAAAAAAATAGACATTTTCACTCAAAACAAGTTTAAAAAACTTGCTCAGATTTGGATTTTTTACAGTGTAGATGTATGGATACTAGAACCCGGGAGAATCAGGCCAATCAGCAACGATCGCTTTGTCAAAATCAGTCAAAAAGAAAAAAAAGCAATAGTCTACTTGAATCTAGTGTGAAGTTCTTTCTTGTCCTTCCCTCTTTCTGTCACTCATTTCTAAATCGGTCTGAAGCTGGATTCCCCCCCTTCCCCGTCCATATCGACGTTCAGTCATCCAGACAGATGTTTCAGTTGCCGGAGTTTTAAAAACCGGGCTGTGCTGATGGATGGACGCCATTGGGAAAGAGACAGGTTGTTTATTTATTTGTTTATTTGTAAACATGGCCGTCTGTGTTGAAGGACCGTACAGTAACCCAGATACGCTCCTCACTGATCGTTACTTTTGGCTCTTTTTTGCCGTCCAGGCAATAAGAAAATAGACATTTATGGAGATTCCTCCCGAGCAGGATGGTCCTTTTTACTATTTATATATTTTATTATTATTTTTTTTAATTGATCTTTTTTTATTTTAATTTTACATGTTTTTTCTATTTTTTAAATACAATTATTTGTATTTATGTATTAATCCGCTTATTTTTTTATTTTATTTCTATTTGTTTCTTCATTTGTATGTTTCCGACGTCTCGATGAGGCGTTCAGGAACCACAGAATGAATAATAAATGACTTCAATAAACACAGTCGATTAAAGGATGACAGCGTTTCTGCTCCATTACAAGACAAAACATGAATTCAATCTAAACACCGAAGCAGCTTCTATCTATTATTTATAAATCTGCTCCCGGAGATTACATCTGAATAAACAAGGCTTGTTTATTTTCTTTTTCTCCTCATGAGAGACTTTCAGATCTTTAATGTTTGATTAACGATCCTCTAAATCCTCACCTCTTCAAAATAAAAGCCTCTAGTTATTTGAATCACATCTAATTTGCTACTCAGAGTAAAGATGAGACGCCGTTCTCCAGTTTATGAGAGAAGAACAAAGATAAAAGTTTCAGTTGGAGCTGCTGTTGAGACTTTTTTTAGTTCCTGGTTCGGTGATTTCAAACATCACATTTGATTTTATGACGTGATTTTGTGCCATCTGCCTCCAGACAGAGGAGAATTTACTACATCAGTCAGTTCAAAGCCAGGCAGGATAAAAAAAAAGTCATTCAGAGTTTTTTTTCAAAAAGCTAAACCCTCAAGAAATAGTTTTCATTGCAGATGTCACATTTTTTCCCCATTTTTCCTCTTTTTTTTTTGCATTTTTTGTTTTGATTGAAAAAAAATTCAATTAAAGTTATTTTTTTGGTTTAAAAATATTTCTAATGAAATATTTGTAAATGTTGTTAATAAAATATGTTTTTCTGATGGTTTTAAGTTTCTATCATACATGTTTTTTGTTTTGTCTTTGTTTAAAACATTTAATAATGTTACATTTTTATTATTTTTTTTAATATTTCATGTTTTCGGAATCTTGTTTTTGTAAGTTTGTATATTTTCTAAAAAAAAAAAAACACTTCCCAATTTCTTAAATGTGATTTTGTTTTATTCTAAATGTCTTTATCACATTTACTTTATTAAAAAAAAGTTATATTCTTATTTTAATTACATTTATTTTAGGATTTACCCTAAATAAAGCTAACCTTACATAGCAGATGGGCCTGCCTGATTCAGTTCCTAAATCCTGCAGATCCCATCTTGTAGCGCTTCGTTGACCAATGATTTCCCTCTGTTAAAATTTCACCGGCCCAATCAGGGGAAAGAGGCGGGAGCTGCAGGAAGAGCGGAAGTGACGAGAAGACGTGACGACAGCAGGAAGTGCCTGAAAGTTTGAAAACAATGGCGGCATGCGGAGTGATCTCCGTGGACACTACAATATCTGCAGTTTTACAAGAAAGCGACTCAGTTTCTTCTTTGAAACAGGAGCACAGAACATCACTTCAAGTCTTTTTGTCAGGAAACAACGTCTACTGCTTCTCAGCAGCAGCACACGTAAGCTCCGTCACACCGTGGCTTGATGTGGATTGGTCTGTGGTGAGTGTGTCGCGTGTCAATCAGAACGGTCATCCAATCTTCTTCTTTGGTTCGAACGGTCGTCCAATCGCCAGCTACTGATGTTTTTTAAGGTCCCGCCTCTGAAATCAAATCGGCAGAGCAGCTACCCAGATGGACTTGTGAAATATTTCCGTGGCGGACATATGAAACTGTCCATCTGGCGTGTCAGGTTAAAATAAAGCTGCATTTTCCCCCCAATTCCATGAGAACAGTCAGAGCATTTTCAGAAAGTTGCACTTACAAAAAGTTGCACTTTTTTGGATTTACATGAAGATGGAGTTTGTGCATTTTCCAAAAGTTGTTTTTGCTAGTTTTCAAAATGTCAGAAAAAAAAGTTCATTTTCACCTGTTTTCACATCACCTTCCTCCTTCTCTCCAGTCACACCTGTTACTCATTGGTTAATCCAGTGTGCTGCATTCAGGGACAATGGGAAATAGACACACTGCATGAAAAACAAATAGATTAAACAGTAAGCACCACCCATACACCCTCTGGTAAAAAACAGCATTTTTCAAGCATATTTAAAATATTTAAATTATTAAAACCTCCGTCAGTGCGATTGTAACTTTTAATGTGTGGTGATTAAATTTACTCGCCCTCCTCATGCGGCGCTTCAACAAGAAAACAGCCATAAAGTTTCAATGTGAATAAAAATGAGCTAATTAGTGAACAGAGTGACGAGGATCCAGAGTTTCAGGAATATTAATCAAACAACATCCGTCAAATCCGGACTCAAATTGTGAAAAATGGTTCACAAAAAGCAGGTTTTAAAAAAAAGTTTTCAAAAAAACTGAAGACAGATTCAACACAGGGTTGAAACACATGAGAAAATAGTTGTTTAGGCATCAAAACTGCCCTTAAATGGCTACAAAACAAGATCAGAAAGATTTTAAAAAATGCACTTCCAAGGTTTTTTAAATAGGGACAGGTTTCCAAAGTGACTCCAAAGAGGCTCCTCTGAAAAAGCTAGAGGTTCCAGAGAGTGGAAAAAAAAAAAAAAAAAAAAAAAAAAAAAAAACATTAACAAAATAGACCCAAAGTCATCCAAAAACAGACTCAATGGATTCAAAACAGACCCATAAACAAACCCAAAACACACCTAACACAGGTCCAAAACAGACCTAACACAGGTCCAAAATAGGCCTAACACAGGTCCAAAACAAACTCAAAACAGATCTAAAACAGACCTAACACAGGTCCAAAACAGACCTAACACAGGTCCAAAGCAGACCTAACACAGGTCCAAAATAAACCTAACACAGCTCCAAAACAAACTCAAAACAGGTCCAAAACAGACCTAACACAGGTCCAAAACAAACTCAAAACAGACCCAAAACAGACCTAACACAGGTCCAAAACAGACCCAAAACAGGTCCAAAACAGACCTAACACAGGTCCAAAACAGACCTAACACAGGTCCAAAACAGACCCAAAACAGGTCCAAAACGGACCTAACGCAGGTCCAAAATAGGCCTAACACAGGTCCAAAACAAACTCAAAACAGACCCAAAACAGATCTAACACAGGTCCAAAACAGACCCAAAACAGGTCCAAAACAGACCCAAAACAGGTCCAAAACAGACCTAACACAGGTCCAAAACAGACCTAACACAGGTCCAAAACAGACCCAAAACAGGTCCAAAACGGACCTAACGCAGGTCCAAAGCAGACCCAAAACAGACCTAACACAGGTCCAAAACAGGCCTAACACAGGTCCAAAACAAGCCCAAAACAGGCCTAACACAGGTCCAAAACAAGCCCAAAACAGGCCTAACACAGGTCCAAAACAAGCCCAAAACAGGCCTAACACAGGTCCAAAACAGGCCTAACACAGGTCCAAAACAAGCCCAAAACAGGCCTAACACAGGTCCAAAACAGGCCTAACACAGGTCCAAAACAACCCAAAACAGACCCAAAACAGACCTAACACAGGTCCAAAGCAGACCTAACACAGGTCCAAAATAGACCTAACACAGCTCCAAAACAAACTCAAAACAGGTCCAAAACAGACTTAACACAGGTCCAAAATAGGCCTAACACAGGTCCAAAACAAACTCAAAACAGACCCAAAACAGACCCAAAACAGACCCAAAACAGGTCCAAAACAGACCTAACACAGGTCCAAAACAGACCTAACACAGGTCCAAAACAGACCCAAAACAGGTCCAAAACGGACCTAACGCAGGTCCAAAGCAGACCCAAAACAGACCTAACACAGGTCCAAAACAGGCCTAACACAGGTCCAAAACAAGCCCAAAACAGGCCTAACAGGTCCAAAACAAGCCCAAAACAGGCCTAACACAGGTCCAAAACAAGCCCAAAACAGGCCTAACACAGGTCCAAAACAGGCCTAACACAGGTCCAAAACAAGCCCAAAACAGGCCTAACACAGGTCCAAAACAGGCCTAACACAGGTCCAAAACAACCCAAAACAGACCCAAAACAGGCCTAACACAGGTCCAAAACAGGCCTAACACAGGTCCAAAACAACCCAAAACAGACCCAAAACAGGCCTAACACAGGTCCAAAACAACCCAAAACAGACCCAAAACAGGCCTAACACAGGTCCAAAACAACCCAAAACAGACCCAAAATACACTTAACACAGGTCCAAAACAGACCTAACACAGGTCCAAAACAGGCTCAAAACAGACCTAACACTGGTTTAAAACAGACCCAATGTACAAACAATATTAACTCAATAAAGACCAAAGACCTGAAATGGACTCAAAACTCAATGTAGACCTAAAACAGACTAAATATAGACACAAGACAGACCCAATATACCATATTGGCCCGAATATAAGATGATATTTTTTTCCAGGAACGGTATTCTCAAAAATGGGGTTGTGCTATAATCGAGGACTAGATGGAGCCCAAGTACCGGTGACCTGTACTGCCTCTACTTGCATGCAGTGGCTCAGCTGCCCCGTGAGGGGGAGCTCGTGAGCTGGACAGAGTGTCAGCCTGCAGCAGTGAGAGAAGAAGACTGAGCAGTGTGGCTGGTGTTTGTTTTTCTAAGGTTCATTTCAAACAGTGCATCGAAGATATCTGCCTGTAAGTACTCGAATATACTTAGTTGATGTTCAGGATGGAGGTGAAACTTGTGAGTTTGTCAGTTTGTTTTGAAGTTTCAACGCAGATGCTAACTCCGTTAGCATGTTAATGGCATTTCCATTAATAGTTAGCATTGAGCTAGCAGCTTTGGTTTTAAATACTGACTTGTTCTGTTTTTAAACAGTGATGTATGTTGTGATACGTCTTGTGTATTTGTTCACCTATTTGTATATCTGGTTTGTCTCAGTTTTACAGTGCCTTCAGGAGAAAGTAATAAAAGCTCAGACCAGCTGAAATCTCCTGCTTTCTTTCTGAAGAACTGTTCTCTACAGGCCAAACTGAACCCAACATTCACGGAGGGCTGAATTATTAATGTTCATGAAGCTGAATAGAACTAGAATTTGATGGTTATAAAGTAATTTACATCATTATCTTTGAGGTTCTTAATTGTAGCTTATTGTTGCTTATTTTGAGAAAGAGAATATATTTTTATTTAATACTGCAGTATTTTTTTTTCTTAAATCACTTGAAGTATTATCTCTGTTGTGAGTTTTTGAGTTTAAATAATTGTACAATAAAAAGTTATTTTATGAGTAACTTTATTGTCTTCAACATATTTTTATTTTCACAAAATGATATTTGAAAAATAGGGGTCGTCTTATAATCAGAGTCGTCTTATATTCGGGCCAATTATAGACCCAAAACAGACCCACAACAGACTCAAAATAGATCCACAACAGACCAAAAATAGACCAAAAACAGACTCAAAGTAGACTCAAAATAGACCCACATATAGATCCAAAACAGACTCAATGTCTCAAAAGGGACCCAATATAGACCCAAGACAGATTCCACACAGACCCAAAACAGACCCAAAACAGACCTAAAACAGACCTAAATGAGACACAGAACAGACCCAAAGTAGACTAAAAAAAGAACCTAAAAAAGACCCAATATAGATCCAAAACACACCCAAAACAGCCTCAAAATTGACCCAATATAGACCCAATATGGACCTTAAACAGACCCAAAGTAGACCTAAAACAGACCTAAATGAGACTCAAAACAGACCTACAACAGACTCAAAATAGACCGAAAATAGTCTAAAAAAAGATCTAAAACAGACCAAAAATAGACCCAAAACAGACTCAAAGTAGACCCAAAATAGACGCACATATAGATCCAAAACAGACTCAAAGTAGGCCCAAAACAGACCCAATATAGACCCAAGACAGATCCAAAACAGACTTCAAATAGACCCAATACAGACGCACATATTGATCCAAAACAGACCCAAAGTAGACCTATAACAGACCTAAATGAGACCCAAAACAGACCCAAATAGACTCAAAACAGTCTTAAAATAGACCCAAAACAGACCTTAAACAGACCTAAATTAGACCCAAATCATTCTCGAAACTTCCACAGGCTCCTCATCTTTCCTTCTCCCTGCAGTAAGAAGTTAATCGGATGTTAAATGACGTCTTTGCTGATGCTCCCGCAGAATTAATCATATAATTAAACACTCAGAATGCCGACTGCTCCTGGTGATTCGCTTCTTCTCTTTTCATCCGCTCGTCTATTTTAGAACAAACCGGAGGAGGAGAAAAAAAAACACAAGTCCGGAGGAAATGAAGTTGGTGAAATGAGCTCACGGCAGGGCGCCGCCGCTTGTTGACCTCCATCTTCCAGGCTGAGTAACAAGCTCCCAGAGGGGTGTGTGTGTGTGTGTGTGTGTGTGTGTGTGTGTGTGTGTGTGTGTGTGTGTGTGTGTGTGTGTGTGTGTGTGTGTGTGTGGAGGTGAGATGGGGGGCAGTGCATGAAAAATACATCAGCTTAATGCATGGCTTTTATCTGCAGGGACAGAGGAGCATCTCTTGTTTTTGTTTCTCTTTGCGGAGTGAGAGGTCGCACTTTAACCCCATCTTTGATTTGACCAAACTCCATTCACTATGGAAAAATGTTCCTTTAGTTGCTCTGGGTGAAGTTTAGTTGCAGAAACTACGTAGATTCAGTGTGAACTTTTTGGAAAAACCAATAAAAAAACTGATTCTGAAAAACTTTTTGAAAACCCCATGGTTCCGTTTCTATGGCAACAGGGGGGAAAAAAGCAACTTTTGAAAAACTCGTGATTCTAATGCCATGGCAAACGGAAAAACACAATCTGTTGAAAAAGCCCACATTCCGTTCCGACAAAAACTTCAACATTTAAAAAAAAAAGGGGTGGAGTCAGGGTGCAACTTTTTTGAAAACACCCGATACTGTCTCTATAGAAACGTAGAAACAGGGAAAAAACTAAGATTTTGAAAATATTCTTCCAGTTCTATGAATATATCTCTATACTGAGAGAAGCTGAACTGAAGGGATCTGTTTCTTCTTCTTCCTTCCAGCTCCTTCATCCTTCTCGAGGAAGAGGAGGAGGAAGAGGAGGAAGGTGTCTCCGTCTCTCCCTCCTCTTCTGTCTCATCGTGCCTTCTAAGTGTCCCTCATTTTCTCTCTCTGGCTGTTCCTCAGTCAGCAGGACTCATTCTAGAAACACTTTCTACACAGAACCAGAGTTGTAGATGGAGGCAGACTGGTGACCTTTGACCTCATGTTCCATCAGCGAGGACAGACGAGAAGCTTTTCAGGAAAGAAACAATCAGCGGAGCCTCGGTTTGTCTGCATTTGATGGTTTTTTTTTTTTTTTTTATAAAACATCTAGAAACAGAAACAGATTTTCTAGAACCAGAACCACAGGAGGAGACATTCTAGAACCAGACTCTGAGGAGAACTTTCTAGAACCAGACTTCTAGAACCAGAGTTTCTACAACCAGAACCAGAGGATAATCTCTAAAAGGAGACTTTCTACAACCAAAACCAGATTTCTAGAACCAGACTCAGAGGAGGAGACTTTCTAGAACCAGACTTGACAGAACCACACATTCTAGAGCCAGCTTTCTAGAATGATGCTCACAACTTTCTAGAACCAGACTTTCTAGAATCGGACTTTCTAGAACCTGAACCAGAGGAGACGTTGTAGAACTAGACTTTCTAGATTCAAACTTTCTAGAACCAGACTCAGAGGAGACTTTGTTGAACCAGACTTTCTATAACCAGACTCAGAGGACGAGACTTTCTATAACCAGACTTTCTAGAGCCAGGCTCTCTATAACGAAGCTCAGGACTTTACAGAATCAGACTTTCTAGAATCAGACTTTCTAGAACCTGAACCAGAGGAGACTTTGTAGAATCAGACTTTCTAGTATCAGACCCTTCTTTTCTCCTAATTCTTCCTCTCTTCTTCTCATCTTTAAATCCTCCATTAAACTCCGTCTGTTCTTCAAATGGAACACAGAAATTCAGACAGAAGAACAGTAGTTTCCCTGGACACCTTCATCCTCCTCCTCCTCCTCCTCCTCATTACCCATCATCCCGCAGAACTGTAGAACCCAGACGTTCCTCTGATCACTCCCCATGTTTACAAATCACTGTTTCCATGACGACCGCCCACCATCTCAGTCAAAAACAGGAAGTGGGCGTCGACCCCGCCGTCCCGGCCAGTGATCTGAATATAGATCGCTCATCCTGACTGGCCGCCCCTCCCCTCCTTCCTCCTCTGATTGCCTTATGAATATTCATGAGCGGCGGCTTCCAGCAGAAGGTTATTATCCAGAAATGTCACTCTGGAATTAATTAAACCGTCTGACTGCGCCTCATTAACAGCTGGATTCCACTTTGTTGTATTTATATTTGTAGGTACATGTATGACATAACATTATCTTACATTTTACAGTTGTTTTTAGGTGTTTTTTTAAACTATTTATATACCAGATTGTTTATGATACATAAATTTACATTTTTTTATACTATTTATATTGTGGTTGTTATATATTCATATTATTATTGTAATTATAACAATAATAATAATTGTTCTTAAATATTTTCTATTTTTTTACACTTTTTAATATTCTTTTATATTCCAGTTTGTATATTTTACATATTTTTTTCAATTTCTTTATATATTATTTAAATTCCAGTTTGTTATATAATTATGTTATTGTTGCAATTATTATAATTACTGTACATTTTTAAGATTTTTTTGATGTATACATATTATACTATTTATGTCCCATTTCTTATTTTAGATAATTTTCAATTTTTTTTTGTATAATTTATACCCCACTTTGTTTCCCATATTGTTTTTTTCATACTATTTGTATTCCAGTTTGTTATATATTAATATTATTGTTGTAATTATTTTTGTCATTACTATACATTTTAAACATTATTTGATGTATATATATTTTACTAATTATGTTCCATTTTTTACTTTAATTTTTAAGTGTTTTCCATATTTTTATACATTTATATTTCAATTTGTTATACAATAATAATAATAATAATAATAATAATAATAATAACAATAATAATATTATTATTATTATTATTATTATTATTATTATTGTTATTAGTGTTATTATTATTATTATTATCATCAATATAGATTTTACATATTTTTTTCTTTTATTTTTTTTTTTTACCTTCATTCTTATTCCAGTTTGCTTCATTCTTAAAGTATGTCTCTATTTCTGGATGTTTCACTTCATTAAGAGGAAGTCGCTGGGGCGGGGGGGGGGGGGGGGGGGGGGGGGGGGGGGGGGCGAAGGAGGGGATGTTGGGGGGAATCCTCTCCAGCCGCGGTGTAACGAGCGAAACCGTCCTGAAGTTTACCCACACCCTGGAATCACCTTCTCGCCGGAGTCCAAGGAGACAATTAGGGGGGTAATTTTGTGGCTGTTTAGCAAATTGATTTTCTAAAAAGCTGCTCCCAGAGGCGCAGCCATTAAAACCGTCAGTTTGGGTTTGAATAAAAATCCAATATGAATTTGCAGAAGAAGCCGAGAGGAGTGAAGCTAATGGAGGAGAAACGGCGTTCTGACATTTAGCCCGACGAGCCAAGCGCTCAATTACCGGGTGAGGATTTCATCCCCGGGCCGCCGCCGCTCGGCTGAGCGTGGCGGAAATAAAATCCACACGAACCGGAGAACAGAAGCAGCAGGCGAAGAGATAGTGTGGTAATTGGAAGCTCAGACACTGTAGAAAAAGAAAAACTGAGCACGTTTTTTAAACTGAAAATATCTCATTTTACTTGATTTGAGATAAAGTAACTTAAAAATTACATTTAAGCAAAATAAAAGACTTGCTTAAAGAGAAGTTCTCTGGATTTAAGAAAGTGTTCACTTCTTCTATTTGGTAGATTTTTTTTTTCAATTACAATACTTTTACTTTGTAAAATAAAAAAAAAACCCTGAAATTTTCATTTGTTCTCGTAGTAGTATAATGTTTTAAATTAAGATGCTTTTACCTTGAAATTTTTTTTGAAAAATCTGCAATTTTCACTTGTTCTTATTGGTAGTTATTTTACTGATTTCAACGTAAAAGTATGTTAATGAAAAAAATATGCCAACAGAACAAGTGAAAAAATACATAATTGGAATTTTTTAAGTGAATTCATCTTAAATCAAGCATCGTGAGAGATATTCACTCGAAAAGGTAAAAAAAAAAAAAACTTTGACATATTTTGATTTTTTACAGTGTAGATGCTGAATTTCCATATTTTAACCAACTGAGATTTTTTTCTACAATTATATAGGTTTTACACAAGTTGCACTGCAATAAATCAACGTAAGTTTGTTGCGTTCAAGGACAGCTTGAACTTTGTTTTGACTTCTGCAGGATTCTTCTTTTTATTTATTTATCTTTCAATTAATGGTTGCAGGATTATCTGGAAAAAAATACACATTTATCAAGACTTTAAGAAAATAATTGGTTTTTATTATTACTTTTCCTATCTTTGAATGCATCATGTTGCCTTCATGGACAACCTGATGTTTTTTTTTTTTTTTTTTTTTTTTTTTTTTTTAATTAGTAATTCATGACTATGTGAGGCTATTAAACAAGGTCATCAAGATTTTTTTTTTTTTTTAAAAGTGGTTCATACAATCATCTTTCATGACCATGAATGCATCCTGTTGTGTTCAAGGACAGCTTGAACTTTATATTGACTCCTGCAGGAAATTTTTTATTTTTTTTTTTAATTAGTGGTTGCAGGATCAATGGAAAAACAACCCCAACATCAGCAAGAAAAAATGACAAAGAGAACGGTTTTTATGATCACCTTTTATGTCCTTGAATGCGTCACGTTGCATTCATGGACCACTTAAACTTTGTGACTCCTGTAAGATTCTCTTGTTTATTTTTAATTGGTGTTTACAGGATTATCTGCCAAAAGATGAAAACACTGTCATAGAGCCTTTAAAAAAATAAAGTGGTTTATACAGTCAACTTTCATGTCTGTGAATGCATCATGTTGTGTTCAAGGACAGCTTGAACTTTATTTTGACTCTTGTAGGATTTTATTATTTTTAAATTGGTGGATGAAGGATTATCTGAAAAAAAAAACACTATCATTGAGACTTTAATAAAGAAAAAGAAAGCGGTTTTTACGATCACCTTTCGTGTCCTTGAAAGCATCGTGTTATGTTTAAAGTCATCAGGACTTAATAAAACGTATCAAAGTGTTCTCAGACTCCCTGGGTAATCCTAACAGCAGAGAATCTCAGTCATTATCCTTAAATAGAAGCTTTGAGCTTAATTCTCTCTCAAACAACCCTGGAAATACTTTCCTGACTTTACTGACTTTCTCTTCTCTGGCAGAGTTACAGCCGGCCGTCACTCTGCCGGGACGCTGCAGCTTCATGTTTATGGTGGAAAAACAGCAGTTTAGACCAGAAATTACAGAAAAAAAAAAAAGAAAAAAACTAAACTAAACAAGAATTCAATTTTTTTTTATATGAGAGTATGTCTCCTTTGTTTTGTTTTTTTACAAACAAATATAATATTTTCTCTTTCTCTAAACATATATTGCTAAATATGGTCTAAATAAATGAAAAACATGGTAGCTGCAATTGATGCTAAGCTAAGTGAGTGGTTTTTGGTTTTGTGAAATCTTAAATGTTTTTATTCATTTGCAGCATTAATTAGCATTGATGTTGGTATCAACCGATATCGGCCATTTGTAGTTTGTAATATAGCTTTGGAAAATAAAGACATCAATTTTAAAAAATCACGTGGAGATGTATTTGTATCAGTGTGCTCAATCGAAAATATTGGCTTAAGAAATATTGGTAATTGGACATATTGGCTTTAAGTACAATATTGATAGTGTTTAGTTATTACAACAAAATCAATACTGGTAAATGTTGGCTGTAACAGCATCAATATTGGTAAATATTGGTTATAACAAGATCAATATTGGTAAATATTGGTTACAACAATAAGATCAACATTGGTAAATATTTGTTATAACAAGATCAATATTGGTAAATGCTGGTTATAACACCATAAATATTGGTAAAAATCAGGCTTCACAATATTATCAATATCAGTATTGATCTGAATTTTCATATTGATCCACGTCTAATGATTAAACAGTGGACGTGAAACCATGGGTCCTTCGGGTTTATTTCTTCTCACATCACACATCCTTCAGTCAGACCTTGTTGCCATGGTAACCAACCTCTCCAGTTGTAAACCTCTTCTTTCCATCCTTCAGTCACTTCTTGTTGCCATGGTAACCATCCTCTCCAGTTGTGTCTCAATTCATCACAGGTTCCTTCGCTCCTCTAACCTAACCTAAACAACGAACCGACTCCGCCTTTCAGGTTTCCATGGCAACGTCAATCATAAAGCAGCTCGCTGCTCAAAAGTGTCTTAGCTCGGGGGATCAGAAAGAAACAAATCCAAGCAAGTGGGACATTTAATAAAAACGCTGTGAAAATGATGTCTGTTTCCATGGAAACGGCAGAAAGGATACAAGCGATGTTGTTGAAGGTGCTTCAGGTTGATTATTTGAGGGTTGGTGTTTTAACAAACGTTTTCCCCATTTTCACTGATATGGAGTTGAAGTGTTTTCCAAAAGTAGTGGTTATTTTGGGTTTCTTGTTTCCATGGAGACAGAGTTGAAATGTTTTCCAAAAGTGACCTTTTCTACCGTTTCCACAGAGGACTAGTTTTAAAAAGTTGTGATGTTGGGTTTCGGGTTGTAGGCCGAATGGTTTAGGGGCTAACAGGTTCAGGTTAACATGTCTGGGTATACTGGGTTAGGGTTAATGATTTAGGAGTTAACAGGTTAACAGGTTCATGTTAACAGGTTAGATTATGACTTCTGATATTGGGTTAGGGTTTAATGTAGGAGTTGGTGGGTTAGACACTTAGTTAGGGTTCTGGTTAACCATTACCCAGCATTCCTCACTCTCTCAAGCTTTAAGCCTCAAGAGAATCATGTTAAAAAGCAGAACAGAACAGAAGCAGCGGCTGCTGAGGAAACATCCATTCCTCCTCTGAGAGCAGCTGGACATTTCAAAAGACGTCTTATCTCTAAACCGCCGCTCACATTTGGGCGATTCAAAAGGCTCCATTCGGACGTCGCTTTTGAAAAAAAAAAAAACTGTTTCTCCTGTTCACATCCGTCACTCTCAACATGACCTCAATACCCGAGTGACGGCGGCGGCCATCAGTCCTGAACCACTCGGGAACCGCAGGATGATTTATGAGTCAGATATTCCACTTTTAAACTTTTTAAATCCACATCAATTTGCTGAGAAATCAAGAAAAATCTAATTCAGACTTATTTTTATACTTTTTGAAATAAAATAACTGAACACTCGGTGATCCAGTGTCTCCGTCTCGCCGTCTGGGAGAAAAATGAGAAGCTTTATGGCGTCTGACGCTGCGTTCAAGGACACAACGGAGGATTTTACTAAAGTGCACCGGGTTGGAAATCTTTTTAAAATGAGGAGGGGAACGGGAGAGTCTGAGCTCAGGAGAGGAGAAGAATAATAAATATTTCTGATAAAAACATGGAGGAAAGAAGATGAAACACGAGTCGTGTCTGATTTAGAAACGTGGAGTTAAAAAGTGTCTCTAGAAAATAATCACTGGTTGTTTATGAAGTTAGGCAGCGAAGCGCTTCCTCCACTCATGTAGAAATTTACTCTCTATGTTTCATATTTCTTTGTTGGATGAGTAAAGCTCCTCCACTCATGTAGGAATTCATTAAATTTAATAGTTCTATGTGTCTTACTTCTATATTAGATGTATAGATCTCCTCCAGTTGTGTCGAAATTCATTATATTTATAGATCTGTTTCATATTTCTATGTTCGATGTGCTGTGGAGTTCCTCCACTCAAGTTGAAATCTATTATAGTTCATAGTTCTATGTTTGTTATTTCTATGTTACAAGTGTACCACTCCTCCACACGCACAAATGTGTTTTGCTATGTTTTTTTTATTTCTATATGTGATGGTTTATTTCGAAATTCATAAAATTGGAACACTTCTATGTGTTCTATGTTAGATGCATACAGCTCCTCCACTCATGTAGAAATGTATTAAATTTATTAGTTCTGTTTCTTTGTTCTATGTTAGCTGTATAGAGCTCTTTACTCATTGAGAAAATTTTAAAATGTAATAGTTCTATTTTTCTCAGTTCTATGTTCAATTTGTCAAAATCCTCTACTCATGTAGAAATATATCATTTCTATATTTTCTATTTCTATGTCCGTGGTCTGCTCTGGTTATGTAGAAATTAATTGCATTCCTTGTTTCTACGTTTCTAGCTCTATGTTAGACTTGTAGAGAATGTTATGTAAACATGAAGGAGATTTGTTTAATTCTGAATTAATCAATCCAGAATTATTAAATCTCCACCCTGTGAAGGAGAACCATAGTGTTCTACCTGGTTCCTCCGGCTCTCGCTCCACTTCCTGTCTCTCGGCCAATCACGACGGAGTCTGCTGGGAGCGTCTGCGCCGCGGCAGATTAGCGAAGGTGGACGCTTTTCGAAAGTCAACAATAGACCAGAAGTTTCCAAACTTTCCTGGCAAGTCAGGATTAAGCTCCCGCTGGCCCCGCGGCATCATGGGAAATCCTGCAGACGACAGATTAAGAGAGGAGAAGGAAACAGTGTTTAAATGGAAGAGTGGAGCACGGCTATACGTAGAGGTATAAAGCATAGAACTATTAGTTTAATACATTTCTACATGAGTGGAGGAGCTATAGAGCAACTGATATAGAAATAAGAAACATAGAACTTTGTTTAATAAATTTCTACATGGATAAAGGAGATCAGACATCTGACATAGAACTATGAAGCATAGAACTATTAAATTTTATATATTTCTGAGTGGGGGAGCTGTATACATTTAACGTAGAAATAAATATATAGAAATAAGACATTTCGGCTCTGCACCTCCAACATAAATACGTAAAAATATAAATATTTTTTCTAAAAATCTATATGAGTGGAGGAGCACCACACACACATCGAACATAAAAATAAGAAACATAGAACTATTAAATTAAACATATTTCTAATGAGTGGAGGAGTTCTATTCATCTAACAGAAATAAATAAAAAAAAGATATAATAATAATGGAGGAACTTTAAATATTTAACATAGAAATGTGAAACATAGACCTATTGAATGTAATAAATGTGTCCCTCAGTGGAGGAGCTCTCCTCTCCTCTCTTCGCCGTTTGATGTTGAGACCCGGCGGACGGCGGCGACTCGGCGTCATTAGAGGGAATCTGATCTGCAGACTTCAAATGCTTCCTCTCCTCCTCCATTGTTTTAATTCCTCCTCTGAGCCGCCATCTTTTTTTTTTCTCTCTCTCTCTGATCATTAAAGGACGTCCAGATTCTTCAGGAATGACCTTGACTGAATTAGAGTCTCTTTTATCTCAGTAGAGGTCAGTAGAATGAAAATGAGAGAAAAAAAAAAACACTTTTATATTCCAGTTTGATTTAGAATTAAAGTCCATATCGGGAAAATAGGGATGATCACAAAGGTCAAAGGTGAAATAAGTGATGCTGACACTGAGCCTGAAACTGATGGGAAGTGGTTTGATTCTATGAAAAGAAAGACAATTGAGGGCTGATTTTGAGAGGAAATAACCACAATGCCTTGTGTCTGTCTGCACTTTGAGCTGGGAGTTCAAAATATGCATGAAATATAGTAAAAGTTAAAATAATATAGGTAGTTTTCAAAAATAAAGCTTTTTATATTCTGTGTTCTTTATGGATTTCTACAAAAAAAAAAGAAAAAAAAATCATCATAGAAACATATTTTTATGCCAACATTGATATCAATCAGCCATTACTACAATTTTCATATCAATGTCAGTCAAAAGTTTTACTTTAGTACGTCCCTAATTATATCAGTGACAGTTTACAATTTAGATAAAAATATATAATCTAAATTGATTAATTTATTCATCAAATAATAAATGTATTTATTTATTATTTCAATGACAGTTTACATATTTACATCAATTCTACATTGATTTTATTTTTTTAAATTTTTTTGGAATCAATCAAATAATTGAAAACATTTGTGTTGGGGTGTGTGTGGTCATTTTTTAAAAATCTAAATATATAATTTCACTCGTCTCATTCTGAGGTACAATTTAAGTGCTAAACAAAAACTAAATCAAACACATTGCATTAAAAATATATACTAATAATAATAATAATAATAATAATAATAATAATAATAATAATAATAATAATAATTTATTTGTTTAACAATAGAATTACATGTTTTACATCCACACAAATGAAAGACTACTGACGTAAAAAAAAATCTGCCTTTATACCTCCAGTTTTTGCATCTTTAGTATTTGCCTTTCCGATCATTAATAACTGCCACAAAGAAACAATAATAAACAACACATATGGACGTCCTGCCTCAGTGCCCATGAGCTGAGCGGAAAGGTCACACGGTGATTTAATCTGTGTAGAGATGTGTGACATTTTCAAATCTACATTTCACCATCATTTAAATGAAAAATGAAAGGATACATTTAATGTAAACAGCATTTTTTTAAAAATAAAATGAAACATATAATCAGATGGGGGATAAGCCACGCCCATTTCGCTCTTAAGCCACGCCCCTTGAATCCTCTGCAGTGATGCTTAATGGAAGTTATGGAGGAAAAGACTCTCTTCAAATGGAGTAAACGCTAATAAATCAATACTATGGACTTCAAAAAGTTAATAATTAATATAAAAGTCAGTTTTAAAATCTGCTCTCACCTTTAAATCTGTTCTTCATCCATGATTTGTCCACAGCAGAAGGTTTTCTGAATTCTTCCTTCATTTAAACAGAACTGAGCCCTGCTCCCAAACAGGAAAGAGCTGCAGCCAATCAGGATGATTCAGGAGGGGAGCCGTCCAATCATAGGGAAGGACCGATGTTGGCAGCCAACAGGATTTATTCCTTTTTGTTTGGTGAAATTTAGCTGTGATCTGGTATTTAAAATATCCCAATTAAATTAGCACCATGTTCACCCCTCATGCACATTGGATGCGGTCCGGCTCCGGAACGGCTCCGATCCGGTACACCGCAGCACTGTGATTCACACCGCCTGCGGTGTCTCCGCAGTCCGCTGAAGCAGATTGTCAGATCCGTCGTTATCCACCTTAAACAATTTGAAACCCGTTTCACTCAATAGAAAGCAGCCCGAACCGCCGTCTCGGTTGAAAATACAAGGAAAATCTGTATTTTTATAATAACAAACACGCCATGAACACATAATCATTTCATCGACCCGTCCGACGTGTTCAAAAAAGAAGCTTGATTTGGAACAAACCCGCCCAATCTGGCAACACGGAGCTGGTCCGGTCACAGAGCTGTTTTGAGCCATTTTGGAGTCATTTGGCTTTATAGCTGCGACGAAGTACGAAAGCGTTCATCCTTCTAAAGCGTGTAATGACTTCATGACGTTGTTTGTTCTGTATTCTACCAGAAGAAGTTAAAAAATAGAATATTAAGGCAAAAACACGACAGAATTTATTTTGAAGTGACTTATTTTGGAACACGTATCGCGTTTCCTTCCGGCGCCCGACTTGCTTCTGTCTGAATTGACGGGGTAGGGCTCTGGCATGCGGAAAAATAGGATCTTTGCTTAAAGAGACCGGAGCTCCGCAGAGGCTCCGGAGCCGGACCGGAGCCGGACCGCAGCCAGACCGCGGCTGGTGTGCACCACAGCATTGATTTTAATGACTACCGAATAGCTGCGGTGTCCAGACCGGAGCCGTTCCGCAGCCGGACCGCATCCAGTGTGCATCGGGGGTAAGAGTTTAATCTTATTGGAAAGGACTGGGAATTGCATGGGACTGATACACTGAAATGAGTCGAATCACGTTAGTGCAATAGATATCGTGTAAATGGGACAGAATTTGAAAAAAAAAATTAAAAAAAAATAAACCACATTGATTAAAAATAAATAAATAAATAAATAAATAAATAAATAAATAAATAAATAAATACATAAATAAATAAATAAATAAATAAATAAATGAATGAATGAATGAAAACATGAGAATGTAGAAGTTTTGGTAAATCTTTTAATAAAAAATCCAAACTAGAAGATGCTGTTTGTGGGAAATGTATTTAGCTGTGATCACATGGACCTAAAATGAGTCGAATCAAATGGGACAGAATTTGAAAAAAAAAAAAAAATCAACCACATTGATTAAAAATAAATAGATAAATTGAAAATAAATAAATAAACAAATAAATAAATATAAAGATGAGAATGTACAAGGTTTGGAAAATTTTTAAGAAAAAAAAAAATCCAAACTAAAACACGCTGTTTGTGAGGAATGTATTTAGCTGTGATCACATGGATCTAAAATAACCTGATTTAATGTGTACCGTGTAAACCGCTTGATCGGAATGGAAAGGACCGCAAAGAGTCATGGGACTGATCCACTGAAATGAGTCGAATCACTTTAGTGCAATAGATATTGTGTAAATGGGACAGAATTTGAAAAAAAAAAAATCAACCACATTGATTGAAAATAAATAGATAAATTAAAATAGACAAACAAACAAACAAACGAACAAATAAATAAATAAATAAATAAATAAATAAATAAATAAATAAATAAATAAATAAATAAATAAATAAATAAATATGAACATGAGAATGTACAAGTTTTGGTGAATCTTTTATTAAAAAAACTCTAAAATAAAAGATGCTGTTTGTGGGAAATGTATTTAGTTGTGATCACATGGATCTAAAATAACCTGATTTAATCTGTACCATGTAAACAGTTTAATGTGATTGGAAAGGACTGCAAAGCATCATTGGAGTGATTCACTGAAATAAGAAAAATTACGCTAGTGTGAAGAAATTATGTAAAGGCAACAGAATTTGAAAAATAAATCAGATTAACTGAAAAAAAAAGAATAGAAATGTGAAAATGTACAAGTTTTTGTAAAAGCATATGTTAGTAAAAAACATAAAAATGAAAATACTGTTTGTGTGGAATTTATCAGGAAAAAAATGCAACTTTTTCATAACTCTGACATCATCTAAATAGAGTAATATGCCACTTTTTGGAGAAAATATGTCTCCATGGAAATGGGGAGAAAAATGCAAACTTTAAGAAATACTCTGATTTCTGAATGAGAGTGAATTTACCTTTTCATAAGACAAATTGCTCAAAGACAAGACCAAAAAAAAAGGTCTGTGTCCATGGCAATGGGAAGAAAAAAAACCCAAAACTTGTTGAAATATCTCTGACTGTATGAATGTGCTAAAATGCAACTTTTTGTAAATGTTTGAAGTCCATCTATGCGGAAATTGGAAAATGGAAAATGTAAAATAAAACTACATTCGTGTGGAAAAGTTGAAGCACATTTTTTTAATCTTAAATGCTTTGTGTCCACGACAACAGCAAAAAAAAAAACCACAACAAAAAAAAAAACAACTTGTTGAAACATGTCTTAAATTGTGAAAAGTGCAACTTTTTGAAAATAGTCTAACTAAAATATAAGAAATGCAAGTTTTTGGGGTGAAACAAAAAAATAAATGCCTGTTAGTGTGAAAACCAGTGAAAATGAAACTTTATGAAAATGTTCGGATGCCATCCGGTGTGGAGAACATTTTGAAAACATGTAAACATGGATTTTGAAGTGAAGCTCAACCTCCTTGTGTGTGTGTGTGTGTGTGTGCGTGTGTGTCCGAAAAACCATCCAGACTCTGTTGTTTACGAGGACATGTTTTGTTGTTGTTTTCTTTTTTATTTACAGCGGCAAAATGATCCGACTCACAAAGTGCTTTCCACAAACAGAGAGACATCGATAAGCCCCGCCCCCTTGACCAGAGGGGGGAGGGGTCAAGGGACAGAGAGGACACACACTGTACACTGAGCTCAAACACACCTGTTTGTTTTTTTATAAGCTCCGCCTCCAACCGAGAAGGGAGGGGGCGTGACAATGGGAGAGGGGTATTTGGGGAGGAGTTATAGAGGGAGGGGAGGGGCTTCGGAGAGGGGTTATGTGAGGAAGGGGAGGGGCTATGGGGGAGGGGTTATTTGGGGAAGGGGAGGAGCTATGGGGGAGGGGTTATTTGGGGAAGGGGAGGGGCTATGGGGGAGGGGTTATTTGGGGAAGGGGAGGGGCTATGGGGGAGGGGTTATAGGGGAGTGGCTATGGGTGGTTATGGGGAGGAGGAGGGGCTATGGGGGAGGGGCTATAGGGGGGTCGGACTCACATTCAAATAGAAAAAGAAGAGCCTCCAGGCAGCTGTGCGCTCTTATTTACAGTGATCGTAGTGGGCGGAGCCTCGATGAAGCCCCGCCCATCAAGGAAATGCAAGGTGTGGGGGGGAAAGGATGACATCATCATCAGAGTCAAGACAATCAGAATTCAAGGGTCCTGTTTACACAATGGTTTCAAGTGAAAACACACAATGATGCTGCTCAGAGATAGTGACAGTGCAACTTTTTGAAAATGGCTCCCACTGAGGAACTTTTTGAGAAATGTTCAAACTTCGGGGAAGAAGGGGAAAATACAACTTTGTTTTTTTTTTTTTCAATACTAAACTGACTTCATCTCCATGGCAACAGAGGGAAGGGTGACTTTTTTTGAAACTGCTCCAATGCTGGTGATACGGGGAGAATGCGTAACTTTTTGAAAATGTTCCGTCTCCAAGGAAACTGGGAAGAAAACAATTTTTGAAAGATGAGTAACTCTATTTCCATGAAAATGGAGGGAAACGTAAATTTTCATAAATATTTAGTCACCTTGAAAATGGAAAAGATGAAACTTTTTAAAAATGTTCAAACTGTCTCCATGGAAATGGAGGGTAAGAAAACTTTTTGAAAACACTTCATCTCCAAGGAATTAGGGGAAATGCAACTTTTTAAAAATGCTCTTAGTCCGCCCCCATGAAAACAGGAAATTGCAGTTTCATGAAAACACTGCAAGCCTTTCTCCATGAAAATCTATGAAATGTCAATTTTCAAAAATATTTCGCATTGTTTACACGGAAATATGGGAAATCTTTACAAACAAACTTTCCAACTCTAAGACAAATGCGTATTTTGGAAAACTTTCTGTTTCTTTCTGTTCTTGTTTCTGTGGAAACAAGAGGAAAATGCAACTTTGCTGAAAAAGCCATCTCCATGGAAATAAAGGAAAACACAACTTTCAAAAGTGCTCCAATTGTCTGTGTGAAAATCAACAGTAAGACAGATTATTGTACACATAATCAGTAGATGGACAATAACAAAGTTTCTTTCAAGAACAACCGACTCAGCGTTTTCTGCTGTTTCCATGGAAACAACGGTCATTTTCAAAACATTTCTGACAAAAAAGTGGTGCATTTTTACTGAATCATTACTGCATAAACGGAACCTCGATCCAAAATAAACAATAACAATAATAATGTTTTGACGAAAAAAAAAATCAACAAAAGCATTCAGGGACCCGAGTGTGAATAATCAAACCTGCAACAGGTTTTACAAGACGTGCAAAAATACATTCAACATTTGACACACACACACACACACAAACACACACACACACACACACACACACTGGATGATGCTTTTAAAAACTCCCGCGGGCCATCACCCTCAAAGTTTCACATGCCATCCAGCTGCTCCAGGTAGTTTAACACCTCTGTCAGCGTCCTGCATACTGAAGACTACATTTCCCACAATTCAAAGTGTCACAATAAAAAAATAGAAAAAAAATGCTTTTTTGGATGAAAATGATCTTTTCTTTTGAGGAAAACAAAAGGAAAAAAAAGGAACATCACTGCTGTCTCCTTTTGGGATGTGCCGTCAAATAGCCTGAGGGCTCACGAGCAAATGAGTTCAACTACAGACCAGACGTCAGCTTTGGACTGAAGGGAGAGGAAGGAAGAGAAGAAAGAGAAAGACTAAAAGAAAGAAAAAGAAAGAAAGAAACAGAAAATCAGAAAGAATGTTGACAAAAAAAGTTTTTTTTTTTTTTTTGAAAACAGAAGCATCTTTCAGGACATATTTATACATAAAATCTTTGTAAAATATTTCTTTGTTTTTTGTTTTTTTGTTTTCAACGTATTTACAAAACATGACAACATCAGAGAGATCCGACAATCACACTGAAGAGAAAAAATTAAAAATTAAAAAAGAGGATTCAGTAAAAAAAAAAAAAAAAAAAAAAAAAACCAGCTATGATGAAATTGCCTGCTAACACATTCATGTATCAATGGCAACGACTTCAAGTGAAAATGCTAAGGTTTTGTTTGTAGCTTGTTTCCAGGTCGACTGTGATCAGATACACTTATTGAGAATGTTTACCAGGGCGGCATTTTCTGAAAATGACTTGACTCTGTCTCCATGGAAACGAGGAAAAACACAAAAACTTTTTAGTTTTCTATCTCTATGGGAATGACGAAAAACATACTTTTGAAAACTCTCCATCTCTATGGAAATGAGGGAAAAAACTTTTTAAACTGCTCGGTTTCCATGGAAATCATTGACACCACAATATTTTTTCAATGTTCCATCTCCATGGAAATATGGGAAATCGATTTTCTGAAAACTTTTCATCTCACAAAATTTTGAAAATTCATCAACTACATGAAAAAGTGGAACACATTTTTTTTTTTTGGGGGGGGGGAATGCTTCGTCTCCATGGAAACGAGAGAAAACTGAAATGTTTCAAAACAGTCCAACTTCATGTCCAAAAAAAGCACGAGACAATGGAAAACTCTTAAAATGTTCTCTTTCCTTAGAAACAAACAAGGTTTTTTTCTTTATTTTTCAAAATGACTATCTCCATGGAATATAAGGAAAACATTCTGACTACGTCTCCATGGAAACAAGGGATGACAGCAAATTTTTGAAAATGCTCCATCTCCCTGGAAACAAGGGAAAAAACTTTTGAAAACGCTTCAACTGCATAAAAACACAACTTTTTTAAAGTGCTTTCACTCTGTCTCAGCAGAAACGACGGGAAAGTGCAACTTTTTTAAAACACTCCATCTTCATAGAAACAGATAAAAGTGGAACTCCATCGCTGTAATCATGCACATTTTTGAAAAAAAACCAAAAAACGACATGTAGTAATGGGTAAAAACTAAACTTCTTTAAAACATTAAACTTTGTTTCCATGGAAACGGGAATTTTTTTTTATCTTGTTTTCACTTGAAACGTTGCCATAGAAACGGGCTCTTGATTCACGTATCTGAATCAAACTTCCACCGTTTGAGCGTCAACAATCGTCAACAATGACATCACTGCACATGTGCGGAATCACACCACCACACATTCCGTTTGTGTGTTGTTATTGTTGTTGTTCATCCTTTGTTGCCATGGCAACACTAATCGATTTTTTTTTTCCTGTTGAAGAAGCTGGAGAGTTCAGAACTCTCGTTTCCCACGGCGTCCGAAGGCAACATCTCCAGGACTGAAAACATGGCGAAAACAAACAAACAAAAACAACAACGTACAATCATTGATCAACAAACAATCATCCACTGATGCCGACATGAGATCATTCAGGGTGTATTTTTTTTAAAAAGTTGACCCTTTTTTAAATTTTTCATCTGTATTTTGTATTTGTATTTACAGCTGCCGTCCACCGGGGGGCAGCATTTATAAACAGAACAAGTGTTTCAGTTTGTTTTTTTTTTGTTGTCCTTCTTGTTTTGGTCTCATAATCGTGAATGTTCCGTCCTCAGGGGAGCGGGGCTTGCTGGTGGGTGACCCCGCCCCCTCCCTTCAGTTATTGGCCTCCCACTTCCTGTCTACGCCCTGCTGTCGTCGGCCTTTGTGTGGAGGCTGCCGTCGCCATGGACCTTGATCTCGATGGTGTCGGGTTTCAGCGACTCTTTGCCGTTTTCCTCCTTCAGCGGAAGTTTTCTAAAGGAGACAAAAAGCAGAGAAACAGTGTGAGAAATTTTCAAAAAGCTGCATTTCAATTGAGATTTGACCCGAGTACTTTTCACAAAGCTTTGAGTTTCCTCCATTTCCATGGAGACTGTATTTGCAAAAAGTTGTGGTAATCCCCCGTTTCCATGGAGATGTGAGTAATGTGAGTATTTTTAAAAAGGGTCATAATTTCCAGTTTGCATTGAAATCAAATTGAAATATCTTTAAAAAGTTGCACGATTAATTGATAAATAATTAATATATTAAAGATATATATATTCAATTAATATATTAAAGGTGCTGTAGGCAGGATTTTGCTAGTCAATGCTAATTTTTCTGTGTTTTCTTTGGATTAAATATTAGAGTATCCATTGATAATCCTTTAGGAGTGTATCGGAAGGGCGCAGCATTTCCATCTGTCTCTGTTCTTAGCTGAAAAGGAATCTCGACAGCTCCAGGTATCTTTGACCAATCAGAAGAGCCCATGAGGCTCTAACCGTGATTGGTCGAGGGGCGTTCGTCGCATGTTCTTGTGGGAGGGGCTTAACTTGCGTGAGGGCGTGATGTCAGAGAAAACAGGACCGGATTGTCTGTGCTGGGTTTTAAATCGCCATCTTAGATGGGTCAAATCGCCATCTTGCTTAGGTAAACCTAAGCAAGATGGCGGAGATGCGAAAACCTGCCTACAGCACCTTTAATTAATATAATAAAAAATGTTCTGATATATTATATCATTATATGGCTCTATATATTATCCAAATATGCTGTACATTATTTACTAATACAAATACCGTAAATCCTCTAATAATGACCTGTTTCGTCTCCTTTAATGACCGGGTGCGTCTTTGAAGAAAGCTCATAAAAGCCGCCTCCCAATATCAGCCTGTTTTTTCTTTTTTTTTTCTTTCTTTTCTTTTTTTTTTGTCTTTTGGTTTTTTGTGTGAAGCGCTATGACACTGTACTGACAGTAGTCTCTGCTACAGTGCCAGTCCCCCTGGTATTAAATTCGATGTTGAAATTGAATTTTTTTCACATCGATTGAAAACATAAAATCAAATTATTCAAATTAATTAGATATATCCCCCAGCTCTAGACTGCACTACTGTTTCTTACTGTTTTAGTACTGTTTGATGCTTGTTTTCAATAAATGAGCTCAGGACATTTTACTGGGTTCAAACTGACCCAACAGATCTTTCTGCTCTTTTTTGAAAATTTTCAAATATAACGCTCTCTCTTTTACATGCCTCCTTCCATTAAAAGCCTTGTGCCAGCTACACTTGAGAAAAATACAAGCCCCGGCTACTATAAGAGGATTTACAGTATGTAAATATTAAATGCATTATTATTATTACTACTATTTTCATAATATATATATATATATATATATATATATATATATATATATATATATATATATATATATATATATATATCTTTATTGTTGCTGTTGTTGTTGTTATTGTTGTTAATCATTTATCATTTAGAATTGCCCTCAATCTGGAAAAATATACAAACAAACAGAATTTCTCATTTCAGATTTTGATGGATGTCCTGATATTACAGTGTTTTATTGCTGTCGCCGTGGCGACGCCGTCGTCATGGCAACTCACAGGTAGGCGGCCTTGCCCTCCTCGGGCTCCTTGCCCTTGGCGCCGGTGGCCGTCTTGTTGCCGCACAGCGAGCGCGTCAGGCACATGAGGAGGCCGGCGCGGCGCAGGAAGAAGCAGGACACGTCCAGCAGGGCGGCGACCAGGAGCAGAGCGGCCAGGCCCAGGCCCAGCACCGCGCCCAGGCCCAGCCCGCTGAACAGGGATTCTGCTGAGGCAGGGGGAAACAGACAGGGGGCGCTGTTAGGAGGGGCAGGGCTTAACAGGCTCACTGCAAAGACACCGTCAGTTATAATGGAGCCGGATGGGAGAAAATCTCACATTTCTAACAAACTGAAGCTTCTAGTGTCTAAAATAAAAGTCGGACTGCTTTGAAAACAAAACAGAGTGAAAGTGAACTACATTTTCAGTCACAATTGATGTCTCTTTTCTCACATTTTCACAAATTTGTGAGATTTATGAGGCATTTTCTACAAAAAAGAGACATACTTTTTTTTCTGCTGAGTCAGTCTGGGGTCATGTGACTCTCATGACCATGTATGGGCGTACAGCAATGACAGGGATGATCGATTCTTTGACAGAAGGTTCATTCATGCTGTTTTTGATCTTAACAAGAATAAATAAATAAATTGATTGATTGATTGATTGATTTTATTTGTTTCATTCTTTTTTAAAAGAAAGAAATGAAAAGGAACAGAAAGAAGTGAGACTTATGATGTCTGCCCCTATTAACATAAAATAAATGACAATTTGTCAAGATTTAACATATCACAAAAAAAAAAATGCAAAATTCAATACAACAATTTCACTAAATCAAATACAAATATGACCATTTCACAAATAATTGCAGATCAAATACAACCATTTCCCAAGTGTAAATACAAAAAAAAAAAAAACAAAAAAAAACCTTAATGAAATATGTTCAAAAGAAACAATCATTCTAAGTTTGACCATTCTTTGAAACAGAGTCGTACCCTCCCAATAACTGTGCTTTTAAACATTTCTTGAAGATGTGAATGGACTGAGACCTCTTAATTTCACTGTCAAGTTTATTCCATAAATTGATTCCTTTTGTTGTGATGCATCTTTCTTTCAATTTGGTTCTTGATTCTGGTCGTTTGAAAACTTCAGTGCCTCTTAATCTATATTGACTGTCTCGCTTTGCAAATCTATTCTGTAATTTAAATGGTAATTTTTTCCGGTGAGCTTTATACATTGTTTTAAGAAGGTTGAGTTCTACCAATTCTTTCATTTTTAAGGATTTCAATTTTATAAATATTGGGTTAGTGTGGTCTCTGTAACCACTTCCATTCACCACACGAATCGCTCGTTTCTGTAAGAGGAAGAGTGGTTCAATGTAGGTCTTACAAGCATTTCCCCAGACTTCAACGCAGTAGGTCAGATATGGTATAATCAATGAATTGTACAACAGAAACAAAGAATTATTGTGAAGTGACTCTTTCAATTTGTACAGAACAGCAATGGTTTGAGAAATCTTAGTTTTAACGTACTCTATATGGGATTTCCATGTTAGTTGTTCAATACACCTAAAAACTTAATTTCATTTGTTCTCTCAATCTCTATACCTTCCACTGTCAGTGTTGTGTCAACGTCTGTCCTTCTGTAACTGAAAATCATATATTTGGTCTTACTGATGTTCAAAGATAGTTTGTTAGCGTTGAACCATTTTATAACATTCTGAAACTCTTTTTCTACAATTTCTAATACTTCATTTATATTGTCTCCAGCATAATACAAAGTAGTATCATCTGCAAACAAGATGCATTTCAATAAGCTGGAAGCAGTGTCAATGTCATTGATATAAAGAAGAAAGAGCACTGGTCCAAGGACGGATCCTTGAGGAACCCCACAAGTTACGTTTCCATTTTTAGATTTGATATCGTTGATTTGAACAAATTGTTTTCTGTCTTTTAAATAGCTTTTGACCCATTCGTGAGCAACACCTCTTATACCGTACTTATATAATTTATACAGCAATATGTCATGATCTAGAGTATCAAATGCTTTTTGAAGATCTACGAAGACACTTACTAAGAAACGTTTCTTGTCCATTGCATTTGTAATTTCTTCTGCCAGTTCCATAATTGCTGTGGCGGTTGAGTGATTAGTCCGAAATCCATATTGATTGTTACTTAAAATGTTGTGTTTAACAATAAATTTATTTAATCTGATCACAAATAATTTTTCTAAAATTTTTGAGAGCTGAGGAAGTAACGATATAGGTCTGTAATTGGAGACATCATTTTTATTTCCTTTTTTGAAAAGTGGAATTACTTTGGCTATTTTCATACTCTCTGGAAATGTTCCTGTGGTAAATGACAAGTTACAGATGTATTTAAAGGGTTCAATCACGACATCTATTATTTGTTTTATCAGTGACATGTTCATGTCTGTATAGTCATTGGAATTTTTATTTGGAAATTTACGAACAATACTGAATATTTCATTTGCTTGTACAGGCTCAAGAAAGATGCTACGTTCATTATTTTGTATTATTCCACTATTTATGTTTTCGTCTGGGATATTTTGAGATAGATTTTTCCCTATATTCACAAAGTAATTATTAAATTCCTCTACAATGTCCTGTTTTTCAAAAATGTCTATTTTGTTTTTGGTTATATGGTTTGGAATTATGGGTTTAACCTTGCCTTTGTGCAAGACTGTGTTAATTACACTCCATGTGTTTTTTGTACTATTTTTGCTTTTCTCTATTAATTTTGTGTAGTAATCCTTTTTCTGTTGTCTTAGAATTGATATCAGTTTATTTTTATATTTTTTATACCGAACCTCGGCTTCTTTTGTTCTTAGTTTGAGAAACATTCTGTAGAGATAATTTTTTTTCTTACAGGCGTTTTTCAGACCACTTGTCATCCATGGGTTATTAATAGTATTTTTCTCGACACAAGCAACTTTGGTTATTTTGCAATTTTTGTTGTATAAATTAATAAGTATCTCCATGAAAGTGTTGTAGGCATTATTTAAATCTCCTGTATAAACTTGATCCCAATTTTGTTTCTTTAAATCCTCTCTGAATGCCTCAATGGCTTTATTGGATTTGTCTCGTATAAAAATTGAAGTTTTTTCTCGCTCAGGGGTAATGCACAATTTTTTAAAAATAGTAAATACAGGTAGGTGATCACTCACATCGGTCATAAGAATGCCACTAATTATGTCTCCATGTAAAGTTGTGTATATGTTATCAATGATGGTTGCGCTATGGGTAGTAATTCTAGTTGGCTTTGTAATCATAGGACATAGTCCTGCCATTTGCATATAATTTTTAAAGTCATTTGACGCTGCATTATTACCCAGATCAATGTTGAAGTCACCACAGACTATAATTGTTTTATTTTTAACATCTGCAAACAATTCAAGAATTTTGTCTGTGAACAGCTCTATACCAGGCCCAGGTGGTCTATAAACACAACTAACAAGTATATTTTTGCCAATATCGCTGATGATCTCAATTGTGAGCACTTCCATTAAGTTAAATAAAAAAATGAAAAAAATTAAATAACAATAATAATAATAATAATAATAATAATAATAACAATAATAATAATAATACCGTATTGGCCTGAATATAAGACAGCATTTTTTCCAAAAAAGGTATTCTCAAAAATGGGGTCATGCTATAGTCGAGGACTAGAGGGAGCCAATGTCCCGGTGACCTGTACTGCCTCTGCTTCATGCAGTGGCTCAGCCGTCCCGTTAGGGGGAGCTAGTGAGCTGGACAGAGTGTCAGCCTGCAGCAGTAAGAGAAGAAGACTGAGCAGTGTGGCTGATGTTTTTTTCTAAGGTTCATTTCAAACAGCGCATAGAGAATATATGCCTGTAAGTACTCAAATATATTTAGTTGATGTTCAAGATAGAGGTGAAATTGATACTTGTGAGTTTGTCAGTTTGTTTTGAAGTTTCAACGCAGATGCTAATTCCGTTAGCATGTCAATGGTGTTTCCATTAATAGTTAGCATTGAGCGAGCGGCTTTGATTTTAAATACTGACTTGTTTTGTTTTTAGACAGTGATGTATGTTGTGATACATCTAGTGCATATGGTCACTTATATGTGTATCTGGTTTGTTTCTGTTTTACAGCCTTCAGGAGAAAGCAGTAAAAGCTCAGACCAGCTGAAATCTCCTACTTTCTTTCTGAAGAACTGTTACATGCCAAACGGAATCCAACATTCACGGAGGGCTGAATTGTTGATGTTCATGAAGTTGAATCTAACTTGAATTTGATGGTTATAAAGTTATTTACATCGTTAATGCAGTTATTGAACCTTTGAGGTACTTAATTGTTGCTTATTTTGACAAAATATTTTTTTGTTTATTACTGCAGTATTTTTTTTAATCTTAAATCACATGGAATGTTCTCTCTGTTGTGAGTTTTTGAGTTTAGAATAACTGTACAATAAAAATGTATTTTATGCTTACCTTACCTTATTACCTTATTGTCTTCAACATATTTTTATTTTCACAAAATGACATTTGAAAAATAGGGGTCGTTTTATAATCAGAGTCGTACTATATTTGGGCCTATACGGTAATAATAATGACAATGTGAATAAAAAAAAATAAATTAAATTTGTCTTGAAGAATAAATGAATGAATAAATGAATAAATTATCATTTTTTTGTGGAATTAGGAAGTATGTTAGTAAATAAATAAAGATTTTTTTAATACTCAACTCTGACGCTCATGATTTGGGCAATAACAACATACATTTTTCAAACTAATTGTCTCACTGTGAAGCTAAGGATATAAAACTAGCTTTATGAACTTGGTTGCTGATGTTCTTCATCTTCAGGCTGGTTATGAAGGACGCTCCAGCCGTTCTTGGAAAGTTAGAAGAAGATTAAAAGTAAAAGGTCAAAATCTGCACGGCAGCAGTTTTTCACATGCAACATTAATCCAAGCGCCTCTTGAAGAGGTCGTCTACTAAAATATACAAAATATAAACAAGCATGTTTTCAGGCCTGGGTGATCCGGGAACATTGGTTTCTCATCTGAGAGGAACTGTTTTAAAAAATACAGATAAAATAAATAAATAATAATGATAAAAGCCTGGGAGTCACAACTTCAAGGTTTTCTACTTCAAAACCCATTGCATTCTGGGAAAAATTCCAGTTGACCAAGGCTGCTTGAAGTAATAATTTTATCTTTTTTTGTTTTATTTTATTTTATTTTCGGCAAAAAGAACATCTTTGATAGACTCTTTGGATGAACATTCATTCATACTGGTTTTTATCTGGTTTACAAGTAAACAAATAATAATAATATAATAATAATAATAATAATAATAATAATAATAATAATAATAATAATAATAATAATAATACTATTATGCCACTAAAAAAATCCAATTTGTTTTTAGGTAGAAAGTAAGAAAGAAAGAAAGAAAGAAAGAAAGAAAGAAAGAAAGAAAGCAAGCACTTCCACATGCACAATCAAAAATTAAAATTAAAAATCAAAAGATAATCAGAGTTCATCTTCGAAAATATACAATATATACATAAGCATATGTTTAGGTCTGGGTTATCCTGGAATGCTGGTGAAGGTTTTTTTTTTTTTTGATAAAAGCCCAGGAGTCAGAACTTCAAGGTTTTCTATTTCAAAACCCATTGAATTCTGGGAAATCCTCCAGTGGAGTCTCAGCCCAGACGACTGTCAAGTCTCCAGCTTTAGCTCTCAGAGGGCCAGAAGAAGCTCATTAAAATGCTTCTTCTTCTTCTCTCTTCCTTTTCTGGCTGGGTCTCTGGGATGTGGGGTTTTTAAAAGCGGCTCCGCTGGATCGATCTTCCTCTCGCTTCTTGTTGGATTTGAACCTTTCAGAAAGTTGATCCCGGTCGGTTTCGGCCGCCGGAGCCTCGGATTCGGATGTAATTTAACACACCGAGGTTCCCTCACTCTGTGCTTCATGACTTAAAGAGAGACGCTTTCAAAGGCAGTGAAGGAAACATAATGACCACTACTGACTGTGATTGAATGAATGGGAGATGCTGTCAGAACGGGAAGATTAGAGAGACGAGGAGGAGGAGAGACGGACTGAGAGGAAAACAGATCGGTGGAGAAAAGATCAATACCAACAGTCAAGAAACAAATCAAGTGAGCAACGATACAGGATGGATGGATGGATGGATTTTAAACTGATGGACGGACAGATGGATGGATGGATGGATGGATGGATGGATGGATGGATGGATGGATGGATGTTGGATGGGTGTTCAGTAGGCAGATGTTTGCATGGATGCATTTTTTTAAATGTAACCTTTATGTATACAAGTGGGTCTTTTTGAGACACAGGCTCTCATTTTCAAGAGGGACCTGGACCTGTGGATGGATGGATGGATGGATGGGCGAATGCATGAATGGATGTATGTATGGACAGATGCATGGATGGATGGATGGATGGATGCATGGATGTTGGTTGGACGAAGGAATGGATGGATGAATGTTTGGTAATGGACGGATGTATGTTGGACAGATGGATGGATGATGGATGTTGGTTGGACGGAGGAATGGATGGATGAATGTTTGTTAGATGGACGGATGGATGATGGATGGATGGATGGATCGACAGATGGACGTACGGTTGGATGGATGTTGGTTGGATGGATAACAGATGGATAGACAAAGGGACAGAGGGATGAACGGCTCCTCCAGGTCTCTTCCTGGTCAAACTCCACTCTTTTCCATCATCTCTTATTCTTCTCTAATCTTTTGTCACTAATTCATTGATTCTCTATTTTCTCTCATCCGACCCTCAGATGAACGTCTTTATTCCAAACTTCTTCCTCATTATTCATCATGAATCATCACTCCTCTGCTCTATTAATGCTTTTCTCCATATCCCATCAATATAAACACCATGAGTTCCATCATCCAGTTTCAGATGACATTATCATTCACATCCCTGACAGTGAGGTCATCCATCGCCATGGTAACCACAGTCATTAGGTTCTAATTAAAGGAGAGACAAATGGCTGCTGGCTTCAGACCTCAGTGAAGGAAAGCAATGGTCAAGAGTCTGATCATAGAGCTATGATACAGGATGGATGGATGGATGGGTTAATGGATGGATGGATGGATGGATGGATGGATGGATGGATGGATGGATGGATTGAAGGATGGTTGGACTGATGGATGGATGGATGGATGGATGGATGGATGGACTGATGGATGGATGGATGGATGGAAGGATAGATGGATGGATGATGATAGATGATAGATGAATGGAAGGATAGATGGATGGATGGAAGGATAGATGGATGGATGATGATGGATGATAGATGAATGGAAGGATAGATGGATGGATGGATGGATAGATGGATGGATGGATGCTCGGCAGATATATGGATGGATGTACCAGATGGATGGACAGATGTGTTAAAACACCAGTACACCCATTTATTCTAATGAAGCCTAATACCAGCATCCATCTACAGATCTATGTTCATACATCTATGCTTGCAGCTCTCTAGTATCCAGTTAAATCAAGTCACTGAGGAAAACTCAACCTGATTGGTTGATTGATGAGTAAAAGAACCTTTTTTTCTTTCTCTGACTGGAGTTTGAAGCAGGCAGCAGCAGAGCAGTGATATTAAATTCATGTTCAGGTTGAATTATTTATGATCCGGACCTCAGCCTGTCCTTCAAGCCCTGCAGTGACTCAGCATAGACACGAAACACATAGACTCCACTCTAATGAGCTGCAGTCTGACTATTGGATTCCTCTATGGAAAAAAAAAAAAAAAAAAGGAAATTCATTGATTCTGATTCATTTATCAGGTCTTCCAAAGAAATTCAAATTTCTGTGTGAAAAATAAAATAGGTAAAGAAAAAACCTGATTATACTGAGAAAGTTGAGACTAACGCTGAATCCCATTTCACCCCTTAGCCCTCCCCCTTGGCCCTTCCCCTTGTTTTGCGCGTTCATGTGGAGGGGTAGGAGTGTCCCAATTGTCATGATGACGTAGGGGTAGGGCCAAGAAGGAGGGCCAGTCACCTCTCCAAAAGGAGATTCTCCTGAGGCACACATCAATCGGAGGGGCATGATCCAGTGGTGGGCCTACACCGTGACTGGTGGGCGGGGTTAGTTCACTTCTGCATTGGCGGGAGCGATCGTTTCTACACCCGCGCATTCCTGGTGCATTCCAAACACAACAGATAGATGATTATTTACAATAAACTGGTTTCTTCAACACTGCCCGCCTGGAATGCGCGGGGAAATGGGAAATGAGCGCTCCCGCCAATGCGGAAGTGAACTAACCCCGCCCACCAGTCACGGTGTAGGCGGACAAAATAAGCGACCCTCGCCACCGGTCGCCACTGAATGACAGACTTCCCAGAAAGCCTTCCATGATCAGCAAGATGGCGGCCGCAACGAAAGAAGTTCATAAATGTCAGTATTTTGTGAATTAATAAAGTTTTAAAATGTAAGAAAAACATTCTTCTTCAGCAAACAATTGTCGCATCTGCCGACGTCATCGGCAGCGGTGACTACTGATGACGTACGCGATTGTCTGAGGGGTGTCCCAATTCGGAGGGGTTTACTTTCGGCCCTACTCCTTAGCACTCTGTTTCAAAGGGGTAGAGTCGAAGGGGTAGGGCTAAGGGGGAAGGCTGGAAAGAGAAATGGGATTGGGCCTGAGTCAAGACCAAGACTTTAAAGGGCCAAGACCAAGACAAGACAAATCCCAATTCTCTGCTTAATCCTCACTCCTCAACCTTGATCCTCAATCTCAAATTAAGTGCCTCCTAAAAACAAGTGTTAAGGAATGTAAAGTCACTTGGAAATGGGACAACCCTTAAAGACAGTTACGTCCTTGGACCACAGGGGGCAGCACTGCGCAAGAGGGTCAACGAAAGCTGGAAGTCCAGTGTTTCCTGCAGGAAAAAAGTTTGGCGGGGGGGGGGGGGGGGGGGGGGGGGGGTGTTTGGACCGTCGGGAGGGTGCTAGGGGCTTGCGCGACGCTTCTTTGGACCGTCGAAGGAGACAGACAGCGCACACGCGTGGAGCGCTGTTTATTTTTTCCTCTCCGTAATAATTTTGTAATAATTTTGGTCAATGATCAATAACAACACCCTTTATAATTGTCAGTAATGCGCCCTGCATTAGAAATGTTTAACATTTTGCATGTGTGACCTTGTTAATAAATGCATTCAAATTAATTGTCTTGATTTCTTTCTAATAGCCTTTATAAATATTATCTGTGATAGAAACTTAATACAATTACTCCCAAAGTAATATACAATTTTTTTTTATTAATAAAATAACAGCAAAACGAACTATTTAACAAGAATTCTGGATTATCCTTACCTCCAAGGTAGGTCTGGTAGAATCTCAAAATTAAGGGAGATAACGTCCCGTAGTCTCGCTCCTTTCCTCAACTTGTTTAGGAATGGGACAACACTTAACTTCACGGGAGCGCGCATTTTGAGGAATGAGGAGTAAGATTGAGGATTAAGCAGAGAATTGGGATTCGCCCCAAGACTTTAAAGGTACAAGACCAAGACTTTAGGGGAAAAGACCACCGTCTCCAAAAGCAACAACCAGACTAATCAGTTTCAACATTTCATGCCTTTCACTGCAATCAGGGGAATTTTCAAAAATATCCGCACTAAACCGACACGTTTCACTTTGAGTTGACTCGCCCAGTTTCTCTAAATATTTGGACGATGTCAGAGGAATAAGAATCATGGGTAGTACGGCGTGTTTTACTCTTCAACCAGACGAGATTCATGTTTACAGACAGATCTGCTTCTCTAATCTGCTTGTTTGTAGAAACGGCGCCCGTCTGATCCGAGAAAATGCTCCACACTCAAAGCAATGCCTTTCTAAATGGGCTGAAAAGGCATCTGGAGAAATTATCAAACAGCAACTAATTAAAAAATAAATGAAAGAGATGTTAGCAAAGATAAATATTTCTCCATTCATCTATTTATTTAATTTTTTAGAACATTCAATTACTCTTCAAGTTGCAGCAGACCCGATTTAAAAAAAAAAAAGAAGAAGCTTTGAGTTAGATGAAGTGGAGAGTGAGCCTGGAGCTCCATTAGTATGAAGGAGGCGGCCGGTTGCCATGGAGACGGCTGTAATTCCAGGCTGCGGTGTTGTAATTAGGTGACTCAGTGTTTTCTACTGATAAAAGCTTCTTTAATAACTTCTCAGTTTGTATTAGAGGGAAAACAGCAGCGGTTTCAAAAAGTGGAGCAGATGGATGGAGGGAAGCTGGAGGAAGAAAGAGGAGTAGAACCCACAACCTGAGATGAGAACAAGACCATTTAAATAAAGTCGTGGCTTTAAATAGTCACATGTTGCTTGTAAAAGTCACACTGTCAAGAAGTCACATTTTCAGTAAGTTGTATTATACCCAGTTTACATGAAGATGGGGACGGTCTTCAAAACAGCATTTTCAGAATGTTACATTTTGAAAACATCTTCAAGAAGTCACATTTTCAACAAGTCACATTTTCAAAAATGTGCTTTCCAAAAACTTACTCTCCCCGTCTTTTCCATTATGACACAATCAGATCATTTTCAAAAAGCTTCCCACACTGTGAGCCATTCCTGTGAGCTCGGTCGTCATGGAAACAGACCTTGTTTGCTTGTTTATTGTTTTGTTTGTTTCTTTGTTTGTGTGTGTGTACCTGTGATGTCAGGCTTCTACGGCATGAGGAACTGGTACAGGGTCACTGAACCAGACCCTGTTTGTCTCTTTGTTAGTTAGTTAGTTTATTGTTTTGTTTGTTTGTTTGTTTATTTGTTTGTTTGCTTGTGTGTACCTGTGATGTCCGGCTTCTGCGGCATGAAGAACTGGTAGAAGGTGGGCTCCGACAGGCCCTTGACGTTGCGGGCGGTGATTTCCACCTCGTAGCGGGTGTTCCACTGCAGCGGCTGCAGCAGCGCCGAGTCCTGGGAGCCCGGGACTAGCTTGGTCATCCACTGCTCCTCCTTATCCTGCAGCCAGGGGGCAGCAGAGGGTCAGTGCCCGTTATGCACTGGGGCTGTGTGCTCACAGGCGGCCATATTGGATTCAAAACAGGACCCATAACCAGAGCCCATGTTTACAGGTGGCCATATTGGTTTAAATGCATTACCCACAATGCCCTGGGGACATGTTACAGGCAACCATATTGATGTCAAAACAGGACCCATAATGCCCTGTACCCATGTTTACAGGTGGCCAAATTGGTTTCAGAATTTTGCCCATAATGCCCTGTGCCATGTTTACAGGTGCCCATATTGACTTAAAAGAACAGGACCCATATTTAAAGGAAGCCATTTTGGTTTAAATGCATTACCCATAATGCCTTGGGGTCATATTTAGAGGTGGCCATATTGGTTTCAGAATATTACCCATAAGGCCTTGTGCCGTGTTTACAGGCAGCCATATTGGCGTCAAAACATTACTTATATTTAAAGGTGGCCATATTGGTTTAAATACAGGACCCATAATTCCCTGCAGCCATGTTACAGGAAGTCATATTGGTTTACATACATTACCCATAATGCTTTGGGGCTGTGTTACAGGCAGCCATATTGGTCTAAATACATTAACCATAATGTCCCAGGCCCATGTAACAGATATACAGCCATACTGGTTTCAAAACAGGACCCCTTTGCCAGAGCCCATATTTAATTTGGTTTCAGCATATTACCCATAATGCCCTGGGCCTGTATTACAGGCGGCCATATTAGTTTCAAATTAATAACTCAACATGGAAGAGAAATTTATCCCTTTAGTGTTAAAAATTCCTCATATACAAAAGAATTAAAGTGCTTGTTTTTGACACTGATGTCATTATTGACTGGTATCAGCTTTTTTTTTAATGGTATCAGTCCGATATCGGTCATTTTTAAAAAGTTTATCGGTATGAATCAAAATGAGCCTTTTTTAACAGTTCTATCAGTCCAATATCAGTCATTTAAAAAAAAATAAAGCATTGGTCAGATATCAGTAATTTTCTTTAATATGTCGGCATTAGACAACGTTTTAACATATCAGAATCGGTCAAATTTTGGTCATTTAAAAAAAAAATATTTTGGTCTCAGACAAATGTTTTAACATCTTGGTGGCATATTGGTATCGATTCGACATCGACCATTTTTTAAACATGTCAGCATCGGACACATTTCTAATATGTTGCTCTTATGTTGGCCTTAAAAAAAAGAAAAGTTGGTATCGGAAAAAAGATTTCAACATCTCGGTCTGATATCGGATCAGTATCGACCAATAGCGATCATTTTTTAAAAAATATATGAATACAAAACCTGCGTACTACATTGTTTACATTGTTTTATCATCTCTTCTGTCTCCATGGAGACGATTGTTCGTCGCCATGGAGACCTGACTCACAGTCTTGTACTTGACGATGTACTCCACGATGGGCATCCCGCCGTCGTCCTGCTTCACCAGGCCCAGCCGGTACGCCGTGCCCATCCCCCGCTGGCCGTGCACCGCCGGCGGACTGGGCTCCCCTGAGAACCCGGAGAACCGGTGCTGAGCGGGCGGAGCATTCCATTACAGGAGGAGGGGGGGAGGGGACTTACGGATGGGCAGCGTCTGGAAGCTCTCCGTGTGGCTGAACTCGCCCTGGCCCTTCCCGTTGACAGCCGCCACCCGCACCTCGTACGTGGTGTTCGGTTCAAGTCCCGTGAGGACCACGGTGGCTGGAGGGAGGAGGAAAACCGTTATGGAGAACAAAGTGTTATTACAGTGTTATTACAGTTTACTCTGGTATTACTGTGTTATTACAGGACTACTTGAACCATGGTGGCTGGAGGGGGCAGGAGAACTTTATGAGAACAGTGTTATTACTGTGTTATTACGGTGTTAATACAGTGGTATTACACTGATATTACAGTGTTATTACACTTGACTCTGATATTACTGTATTATTACAGGATTATTTGAACCATGGTGGCTGGAGGGAGGAGAACCAGTCACTTTCTGGGGTGGCGATGGTTCAGTGGGGAGATCAGTCATCCCACAATCGGGAGGATGTGATTTCAATTCCGGTCTCCCCCTGTCTGCATGTCGAAGTGTCCTTGGGCAAGACACTCCCTGAATTGACCCGAGTGGATGGACTGAGTGCCTTGCATGGAAGCCATCTCTACTGGTGTGTGAATGTGTGTGTGTGTGTGTTGTACGTCGCTTTGGACAAAAGTGTCTGCTAAGTGGAATTGTAGAATATTGTAGAATACTAGAAAGTAGTGGTGTTACAGCATAATTATAAGGTTATTACACTCATTATTACAGGGTGGTTACAATGTTCTTATAGTGTTATTACAGCACCACGGTGGCAGGAAGAAGGAAGACAACATCACAGAAAATGTGGTGGTATTACAATGTTATTGCAGCATTGTTACAGGGTTATTACTGAGTTATTACAGTTTCATTGCAGCAATATACATTTTTATTACAGCACTATCTTGATTGCAGCATTATTACAGTGTTATTACAGCATTTATACACCTTTAATGCGACATTATCAGATTTATCATAGCTGTAATACAGCATTAGTACAGATTTAATTTTGCATTTTACAGCCACAGTTTGGCTTTCTTGCAGCACCAATGCATTTTTTGTGTTATTAAACCACTATCAGATATCGTTGCATCTTTATTGCAGCATTATTTCATTCTTTGTATAACTTCATTGTGGCAATATTATAGATTTATTATAGAATTATTACATCTGTGTTGCAGATTTATTTTATAATTATTATAGCATTTTTATAGCTTTATTATAGCTTTATTGGCTTTATTTTGCTTTATTACAGCTTAACTCTAGCATGATTGCAGCATGACTACATCTTTATTATGGCATAACAAGTTATATTATAGCTTAATTGCGGCTTTATTGCAGTGTTATTTCATTGTTACAGCATTGTTCCAGATCTGTATTTAAATCCTGACCATCTTCGGAGCTCATTTGCATAAATCCATAATAAGGTGCAGTGACTGTAGTCATTTAATTCTGTTTCTGTTTCAAACCAAACTGATGCTGCAGCTCACGGAGGTTCATAAATGAAACCATCCAGGAGGCTCATTATGCTGGAGTTTGTGTGTGTGTGTGTGTGTGTGTGTGTGTGTGTGTGTGTGTGTGTGTGTGTGTGTGTGTGTGTGTGTGTGTGTGTGGAGGGAACGTCGCAGCATTATTACAGATTTAATGAAGCTTTATTACAGCTTTACTGCAGCATGATTGCATTATTAGTGTTATTACAGCATTATCAAAGCTTCATTACAGCTTTATTTTAATTTGTTGCAGCTTTGTTTTGTATTAGAGTCATAGCATAATCATAGAATTATTAAAGCTTTATTGTAATATTATTATAGCTTTATTGCAGCTCAATTATAACATTATTGAAGCATTATTACAGCTTAATTGCATTATTAGTGTCGTGGTATTATAGCGTTATGACAGCTTTGTTATAGCATCGTAGCTTGATTACAGCTTTATTGCAGCTTAATTATAGTACTATTATTTTTTATTACGTCTTTAATGTAACTCTCTGTTTGAATCCTCAGCGTCCTCAGAGCTCATTTGCATAAACTGCAGAGCAGAAAGCAGTGATTTAATTCTCTGAATCAAACTAAAGTGATGCTGCAGCTCGCAGAGGTTCATAAACACTTTTCAATTTGGGAAATGAAACCGTCCAGGAGGCTCATTATGCTGGAGTGTGTGTGTGTGTGTGTGTGTGTGTGTGTGTGTGTGTGTGTGTGTGTGTGTGTGTGTGTGTGTGTGTGTGTGTGTGTGTGAGTGTGTGTTTCCAGTGATCACAGCATTCCTCTCATCACGTTGTAATTTCAACATTTCAGAGTTAATTTAGAATAAAGAGTCGAATTACAGCCAGTCTCTGTTTGACTGTACTGATCCTGAAATCACTGATTCTGAAGAGGCGTTCAGGGACCGAAAGAATTCAAATAAGCATTTTTTTGAAAAAAAAAAAAAAAGTTGTTGAATTAGTTGTTTTTTTTTAAGTAGGAGAATTTTTTTGATAGGTGAAGCAATTCTAAAAAGGCTGCAGCTTTTTTTAAAAAAAAGAAGTTGGATCAATTTTTAAAAAATTTGCATATTCCCGTTTCCAAAAATGTCTTTGCTTGAACTTAGAGCATTTGCAGCTCACTCCCAGCCCTGTATTTTTTTTCAAACAGTTGTAGCATCTTTTTTTTTTTTTTTTTTTTTTTTTATTTATATTTCTTTTAGGGTTGAAGAATTATTTTTTATTTTTTTGTAAATTTGGGGAAATTTTAAAAAATTTGAACCATTTAAAAACTGTTGGAAAATTTTATTTCTTTCCTGTAAATTTTTGAAGCACTTTTCAAAAAGCTGATCCTCTTTTTTGAAAAAAAGTTGGAGCAATTTTTTAAAAAGTTGAACTTTTATAATTTGGATAAATTTATTTTTAATAGAAGATTTTTTTTTTAAAAAACATTGAATTTTTTTGTAGATTTAAAAAAACATTTGACCATTTTATTAAAAAAAAAATTGGAGCATTTTTTTTTAAGTTGGAGCTTTACTTTTTACAATTTTTTTTTTTTTTTAGCAATTTTCAAAACGTTAGCCCTATTTTGTTTTTTGTTTTTAAGTTGGAAATTCTTTTTCAATTTGGAGAAATTTTCAAAAAGTTGGACCATTTTTTTCATTTGTTTTTTGTTCAGGTGCGTGGAGCAGCTTGTTGACAGTACTCACTGTGCACGCTGTGGGAGCGCAGCTCCCTCCAGTCCTGAGGCCCCGCCTCCCGGTACTGCAGCAGGTAGTGGCTGATGGGAACGCCGCCGTGGGAGTCGGGTTTCATGAAGCTGACGGTGGCCAGGCGCTGCGAGACTGCCGACAGCCGCAGCGAGTACGGATTGGACGGGACGTCTGGGGGGAGGGGCAGCGGCTGATCGTCATTTGACACCAGCAACAGTATGCAAATCAGATGGTGAGCACTGTGGTTCGAGTGGAAGTTTGCATGATGTCCCTTTGCATGTATAGAAGATGGATGGTTGCTAACATGTACAAAGAAGTATCTGTAATTTGACACCAGCTGTAATTTGACACCAGCATCAGTATGTAAATCAGCTGGTTAGCACTGGAACTGTCTACAATTGGAGTCAAGGTTATTGCAGAGTTTGCATGTTCTCCCTTATAACATCCAGAAAATGCTAACATGTATGTGGAACCATCTGTAATTTGACACCAGCATCAATATTGTAGTCACTGATTAAGCATTAGTACTGGATACAGATTCCAGTTGAGGTTGGGAGAAGTTTGCATGTTCGCTTTATTTAAGTAGAGTCAATGGATGGATGGATGGATGTTAAGCTGCTGGAAGATGTGTCTGTCATTTGACACCAGCATCATGAAACAAACAGCTTTTCTCTTTACATCAGCAGCAAAAATAAATCAGAGTTTGTATGAATTTTAATGAAATAATTTTATTAAAATAAAAGCAGGAGTGTCCATCTTTACTATCCAGTCATTCTGCTTTCTGTTTTTGAAGCACCTGCTCTTATTTTGTATTTCTCTTTGGCTCACCATTCCAGGTTTTTCATGGAAACTACAAAAACAATTAATTATTTCATAATTTGTATTTTCTTTTCTTTAAAAGTGCATAAAGGAGTTTGTACGTTTTATGTGAAACAGCGCACCCTGCAGGCCTTGGGCGTAATGCAGCTTAGTGAAAAACGTCCCTGTGGCTTGCGTGCACGGAAGAGAGGAACTCCTTCCTCGCTCGTTTAGTAGCGCTCGAGTAAGATTTAAGTTTCTTTTCCCTGGTGGAGTCTGTGTGGAGCTGTGGCAGTGCTAGAAGCCAGTCTTTTCTTACATTCTGGAAGATCCTGCTCAGTTGTTGCTCACTAAGCATCTGGCGGAGTAATGGCGGACAAAACGAAACTTAACTCCATCAGGCCAGCCGGAGCGCGCATTACGTCATCCCTTTCAAATTCTCTCCAAAAAAATGCTGGTGCCGGACCGGCACTGCAACTTTCAAGTGACAATTAGTGCTGTTAGAGGTACTTGTAATGAATATGTCAGGGCACATTGTACACATCGTTAAAAATGTGTAACATATTTATGGTGGAAAATAAGTATTTTTAAAGTTGAAAAACTCCTTAATGCACCTTTAATAAAATAAAAGTAGAAAGATTCATCTTTAATATCCAGTCTTTCTCCATTGTTTTTTATAACGGTCTACTTTTATTTATTTATTTATTGGCTCACCATTTAGATTTTTCATGTAAAACACAAGAAAACTTATTTTTTATTTTATTCGTTTGTTATGTTAAATAAAATAAAAGCAGAAGACTCCGTCTTTACTATCCATTTTGTTTTTTAAGCTCATACTTTTATTTTTTTGAACAATTAAATTGTTCTTACAAAATACAGAAACGGTTAATTATTTACCAATTTGTACTTTATTTGTTATAAAATAAAAGTAGCAGTGTCCATCTTTACTATCCAGTCATTTTTTTCTGTTTTTATATGCACCTGCTTTTCTTTAAATCTTCTGTAGTTCTTCATTTTTTTTTTGAGGAAAATATAAAAATATTTCTTTCTAATTTTTCTTCATTTTTTTTAATAAAATAAAAGCAGAAGCCTCCATCTTCACGATCTGTTTTTTTTTTTTAGCTTAGGCTTTTATTTTCTTAAAATTCTTTGGCTCGCTGATTAAATTTTTCTGGGAAAATACAAAAACAGTTAATTGTTGCCCAATTTTGACTTTATTTGTTATAAAATAAAAGTACAAGTTTCCCTCTTTACTATCCAGTCATTCTTTATTTTGTTTTTGAAGCTCATGCTTTTATTTTCTTAATGTTATTTGGCTCATCAATTCATTTTTTTTTTACACAATACATAAGCATCTAATTATTTCCCAATTTTCACATTTTCTTAATCAAATAAATGCAGAAGTGCCCGTCTTTGCTATCCAGTTATTCTGCATTCTGTTTTTTTGAACACCTACTTTTATTTTCTTAAATTTTGTTTGACTCTCCAATTCTCCAAATCTCCTTTTTTTCCCTGGAAAATACAAGAAAAGATAATTAGTGAAAAATATTTATACATCTTTTTTTTTAATAAAGTAAATTTAGAAGCATCGATCTTTACTATCCCATCTGTTCCTTTACGCACCTGCTTTTATTTTCTTAATTTTTTTTTGGCTCGCCATTATCATTCCCCATTCAGAGTCATTCAATCTGCACTAAAGATAATTGGACGGCGTTTTTGTGCAATAGTCGGCGTTACAGTAAATTAGAGGGTAGTTCCAGTAAATTGGCGGGGGTGGGGGGGGGTTTCAAAATAAGGCAATCAGCATTAGTGGAGAGGTGCAGGACTGTAAAGGGATGCAACGTTTTATTGTGAAGGAGGCAAAAATAAAGGAGGAGAGGATGTGGCTGTGTGCTGGTGGAGACCACGGTTAAAGAGCCTGGAGAGCAGGAGGGGTTGGGAGGGGTCACGGGGAGGTCAAGACAAAGTGATGATAATAGTGATGTTGTGACATTGTAGAAGCAACAATACAGTGACGTAGTGCTGATAAAACAAGAATGCAGAGATGTTGTGGTGACAGTGGTACGGTGTTGTGGCAACGGATATAGTAACATAGTGATGACACAGTGAATTGTAGTGACAACATTGTTACGTTGCCGTGACAACATGGTGACGTTGTGATGATACAGTGATAGTATTAAGGTACTAATACAGTGATGTTGTTGTGATGTTACAACAATGTTATAGATGTGGTGACGCTGAAGTCATGATGCGGCGGTGGTGCAGCAATGTTGTGGTGATGTAGTGAAAATATAGTGGTGACGTTGTGGTGACATGGTGACCAGGGGTGGGGTGGGGTTGAAATTCAGCCCGGGAGCTTAAATTGGAATAGACCCCGCCGGCCCGGAATACACCGGCCGTTCGGGAAACCTCCCGAACCTCCCGATGGCCACCCCGCCCCTGATGGTGACAAAATAGTGACTTGGTGATGATCGTGACACTGTGGTGACAGTATAGTGACCGGGTTACGTTGCAATGATGCTCCAGTGACATTTTGGCGACGTGGTGATGATAGTGACCTTGTGGTGAAAATATAGTGACGTTGTGATGATAGTGATGTTGTTGTGATGATAGTGATGCTAAGGTTATGAGAGTGATGTTGTGGTGATGATAGTGACGTGGTGATAATACAGCGATTTGGTGATGACAGTGACCTTGTGGTTGTGATTATAGTAACGTTGTGATGATAGTCACGTGGTGATAACATAGTGACGTGATGATAGTAACGTGGTGATGATAGGGACGTGATGACAGTGATGTTGTGGTGGCAATATAGTGACATTGTGATGATAGTGATGTGGTGATGATAGTGATGTGATGATAGTGATGTTGTGATGATACTGGCATTAAGGTGATGATAGTGACGTAGTGATGATAGTGACGTTGTAGTGATAATACAGTAATGTGATGATAATACAGTGATGTGGTGATGATAGTGATGTTGTGGTGATAATATGGTGATGCGAGTGATGTTTTGGTGATAATATAGTGACGTGGTGATGATAGTGATGTTGTGGTGATAATACAGTGATGTGGTGATGATAGTGACGTTGTGGTGATAGTGACATTGTGGTGATAATAGTCATGTTATGGTGATAGTCATGTTGTGGTGATAGTGACGGGGTGATAATATAATGACGTAGTGATGATAGTGACATTGTGGTGACAATATAGTGATGTGACGCTAGTGACCTTGTGGTAAAAATACTGTGACGTGGTGATGATAGTGACGTGGTGACATGGTGACAACATTGATGTGGTGATGATAATGGCATTTTTTTGACACTGTAATGACAATATAGTGACATGGTGATGATGATCGTGACGTTGTGGTGGCAGTATAGTGACCTGGTGATATTGCAATGATGTTCCAGTGATATAGTGACAAAGCGGTGATGTTATAATGATGTTGTGAGGATACATTAAAGTTATGATGACCATGTTGTATCATGGTGACAGTACAGTGACACAGTGACATCGCCACTATGATTCAGTGACACAGTGACATTGCCACTATGATTCAGTGACACAGTGACATTGCGGTGACAATAAAGCAATGTGACATTGTAGTATTTTGGGGACGATACACTGACGTTGTGATGTTACAAAAACGATGCATAGATGTGGTGACGCTGAGGTCATGATGCGGTGATGGTGCAGCAACTGTTGATTTGTGGTGAGGTCTGTCCACCTCTTGTCAGTCTGTTCTCCTGTCCTCTGGACTCACCCGCCTGAGCCAGGATGAACTCCTGGAATCGAACCCCGATGTTGTTCCTCGCCGTACAGTTGTAGCGACCGAAGTCCCGGTCAGACATGGGGGTCACCTGACAAGGTCAACCAGAGGTCAAAGGTCAAACAGTGCAACATTAAAAAAAAAAAAAAAAATAGGAAATAGATTCTACGATTGTTGGTTCATTCATTCACTCTGTTGGTTTTCCATTAAGGCAACTGAAAATGCAACTTTTAGAAAACAGCTCCCCATGGTGAATCTTTTTGAAAATAGTCCATTACTGTGAAGATGGGTGAAATGCAACTTTTTGAAAAGATGCCAATTTCGTCTTCATGGAAACTTGTAAAATTCAGTCTTGTAAAAATTACCTGTAATTTAATTCCTTCATCTTCATGGAAACTGGGGTAACAGTTTTTGAAAAATGTGCTCATTCGTCTCCAGAGATATGGGGAAGAGGGATTTTTAAAAAATTGCGTCATCTCCATGGAAACTGGGAAAAACACAACTTTTTGAAAATGTGCCAAGTTTTGATCCCAGTTAAATCACTCTGTTTTCATGGAACTGAGGGAAAATGCAAGTTTTTAAAAAATTTCCCAGCTCATCTTATAGAAGAAAATATTATTTAAATATAGATAAAAAGAAATCCTCACATTCAAAATGATTTGTCACCATACAAATGCAAAAAGGCAACTTTTTGAAAACCACTTTTTTTCCACTGAAACAGTGCAACTCGCAACTTAAAATATAAAACAAAACTTTTGTTTTCCTTTTTATTTCATAAACAAACAACAGCAACTTGTAACCTAAGAGGCTGATTACATCACTTCCAGCAATTCCATGGTAACAGAAGTGTGTCTGATCTGCTCACCTCCAGCACCGACTTGCCGGCGGTGCCGTGGACCCGGGTGGTGGGCGTGGCCTCAGCGGCGATGCTGATTCGCTCCCTCCTCC